>NC_030442.2:3380000-3457500 GCF_001660625.3 Ictalurus punctatus | reverse complement strand
CTTATATTTGCATTATAGTGTATACTGTAGTAATGTTACACAGTGAAATACTTTAGTAGTGTAATTGCCTTGTTTACAGGTAAAGCGTGTACCTGGATTCACCTGTCTGAACTTATCACTATGTCCTTAGTAAATATAAAATGACATAATATAAATATTACACTATGTAAATAAGTGCACGCTGCTTTTCAGCTCTGCAGAGTTTCAAGTTTGAACTAATTTGGCTGGTCAGTTAATTATCAAGCTTTATTGAGTGAATTAGATTAGGCGTGTTAGCAGGGTTAGCAATGTTAAAGAGTGCAGGGATACAGGGTAAGTGTTTCTGAAGTGTTTTGAGTCCTGTTCCTCTAGTCTCTCTTATTTACATAACTTGTTTGTTTAGCATGTTTTATGCCCATGGACAGGGTCGGGCCTGCAGCCGGCTGTACCAGTTCAACTCATAGATCCCGATCTACGAGTTGAACTGGTACAGCCGGCTGCAGGCCCGACCCTGTCCATGGGCATAAAACATCGCAAAGAATAAAGCACGAATAAAGGAGGACGTGCAGGCTGCAACTCTTCAGACCACAAAACATTCAGATTGTAGATTAAGGTACAGATTCAAGGAATTTAGCACATTTGACAGTCGTATTGTAACACAAGGAGGTGATATAAAAACAACAATTCTGAAATTTTGCTCAAATTTGTATTTACCACCACTACGCTGTAAGATCCATCATGATATGTATTTATTATTTTATTATTATAAACCCCTTATTTTGATAATGTGTATGCACGCATATCGTACCACATAGATAAAACTAATTTATGGTCTTGATTTTTTCTCAAAGCAATGCGATTAAAAAAATGACAGCATTTGTACTTGAAAGCAGAGCCCCACTTCCACTTTAATGGCTTTGACCAATGATCATAAATGTCATGGCTGTGTTTATCAAGACTTTTTTTTTTTTTTTTTTTAAACCCACAAGTGGTGATCAGTTGTTCTCAGGAGAATAACAATAACAATGACAAATTAATTAAGCAACTGTTAATAACACTGAATTCCGTTTAACTTTGGGACACACTATTATGATGAAATTTTAAAATGATTATATAATAAACAGCAATTACTGTTCCTCAGGATTTCAATATTTATGGTACAAATATGAAGTTAATCAGCCATTCAAAATGTAGCCGAGAAATCATTCATAAACTTCTGCAAGGAAAATGGTGCAGCCACGCTCTGCTACAGTAATATTAGAATTTAATATTATATTAAATATTTGTTCCTAACAAAATGTATTGTGATCTCAATTCAAATGCAACAACATCCCGTCACAGGATGATGCCTTGTCCCGAAGGTCACTCTCTTACCTCTGATGCACTCTGATACAGGTTCACCATCTCTCAGAATATAAAACCCTAACTTCTCTATTGTGAAGATCAACTTCTGAATCAACATGAAACATGGTAGGTGATATTTTTTCTCTCTTTTTGATGTAGTCTACTTTTGGTAGGAATCACATGCTGTGGAATAACATTGGCATTTTCACTTCACAATGATGTGACGGAGGCCAGAGATCAACCATTTCCAGTTAGAGCTGGCGATTTACAGTAAGCAGCCATTCATATTCAGTGCTGGCCCAGAGTATCCACTGCTGACTTTTCCATTTATAAGTCTAGAACTGTTTTGGTTTTGACTCTAATCAGATGTATAGACAGTGAAGTGGAAAGTGGTTGGGTGTAAATAGGTAATGACAATAGACAGGAATAGGGCTGAGGTGAAAGTTCAGGCTGAAGAAACCGTTCAGAAGGACTTGGCCCAGATGTACCGTAGCCTACGTCCAGATGCGAGGAGTGTGAACAGTCCGTGTGAGGGGTGAGAGGGATCCTGCATGATGACACAGATGATTGGGGTGATTGCAATGGGGCAGTAGTCATTAAGGCAGGTAACTCCCTGGTCATTGGGGTAGTTCCATTCCTTACTGCTGCCTCCATGTTAAATACTTCAAACTGGGTGTAGAAGTAATATAATGTGTCGGGAAGGGAGGTATCATTGATACAGGCAGATGATTGTTTCTCCTGTTATCACTGATGGTCTGAGCTTCTTCTATGCCAGGAATGTGACCAGGAGTCAGCTGATGAGGTGTTAAGATTCACACAAACCTGACCAAAGGGAACAAAAGTGGTCAGTGGTTTCCAGTGGATTTCTAAGGAATGAAAATAAGAACAGGAATAAGCAGGAGTGAAAAGAAGTGATGCATAAACAAGGGAGAAGTGTTTAATTGTTAGAGGAAGTATGCTAATGCTACTCTATGATCAGTACAATAAATGCTACAATAGTTGTAGGTAATAGTTATTTTAATAAACCCAATTTGCACAAATTTTGTTCTATTCGTCAGAACACGTAAAGCTCATAAAAGATACTTTCATTCCCTTTTACAGTTGCTCCTTGGCATGGGCGTAACCACCCATTCTTTGGGGGGGTCGTGTCCCAACCAATGTTGGGGAATATAGCAATTTGTCCCCCCCAATATACAGTACAAAATGTTTTCTATTTGTCCCCCTTTAATGAACCCTGCCAACGGATCTGTCTTTTCTTCATCTATTCTATTTATTTATGTCTATTCCTTTTTAATATATTTCCGTTTGTTAAGGAAAATCGGTGTGCCCCCAAATTGTACACTTGGTTGTGCCCATACTCAACGCAAATTCGTTGATATATTTTAGCAGCTCAGTCTGTAAGAAATGGAGACAGCTGCCAAACTGCGTGAAGTTGCCCCCCCAAACGCAAAACGTCAGCAAATAAAAGTTTCGTTTGTGCTGCTTCGGTTCTGGAGATATTAAAAGAATATTTATAGGTCATTCTGGGATCACTCAGCCCCCCCAAACCAGCACAAACGAAGCAAAATGATTGAGCCTATTTCGGGTTAATTTGGAGCATGTGGGGGGGCTGAGTGACCCCAGAATGACCTTTGAATATTCTTTTAATATCTCCTGAACCGAAGCAGCACAAACGAACATTTTTACGCCACAAACCAGCACAAACGATTGAGACTATTTTGCTGACGTTTTGCGTTGGGGGGCAACTTCACGCAGGTAGCAGCCAAGTGTAGAAAAGTGCAGCAGAACATACAAGCTTTTTTCAGACAGTAAGAAACTAGATACCTAAATAGTAGATAACCTTAGCTTAGTATAGAGGTCATCATACCATGGCTTGGTTTGTTCTTAAGAACGTCAATTAACTGTTGATCTTTGCACAGCGGTGAAGCAGGCTAGGCTGACGTCAGTTCCAGTTTTTGACCATTAACGTTATATTCACTTGCGTATCCTCCCGCCGAGTTCACTGTGACTGTGAACCCTCACGTTGTGACAGACTGTTATAAATGCGAGTGAAAGTGAGGAAAGTTGCACAGCATTTCGTTAATTTACACTACATTTGGGCTAAGAACAACTAAGTGGACCCCCCCCCACCCCCCCCCCCCCCCCCCCCCCAAATGTCCATACCATGGTTACACCCTTGCTCCTTGGTCTTGGCTACCACTAGTCCAGTAGCTCCAGTAGTCTTGGTGACTACTGGTTATTTTCTGATATAGTACTGATAACTCTACTGTAATGTTGATGATTACCTTCTCAAAATATCAAACATTATCAAAAATTAGTATGGTCTGTGTTATAGGTTTAACCAAGTACCATGTTGAATGTTGAGTTTGCGTCACTCCGTAAACAGGAAGGGAACTGGTATTTGAGAAGACTACCCCAAGGTGACGAGTTGAAATTTCAAGAAGGGTGTTGTTTTTTTGTTTTTTTTTAAAACTGTTGTAGGTGGGGAATTACAATAGATTTGTTTGTATTTGTTCTGTAAGCTTTGAACTCTCGCGGTAGTGAAATAAGTGTTCTAAAACTAGAATTAATATACAAAAAGACAGCAGCAAATATATTAAACAAATAAAAGAATATTTTCGGCAAGAGACGTCATCAGGTGACGTGCTCAGCGCACGCGCACTTAAAAGTTCCACCTGGGTTTATTCATAACGGACGTTAGCCTTTTGTAAATTTACAGTTTATTAGAAACTGTCCCCGTGTTCTACGCAATGAATGTGAGGTATGTATCAGATAAAGTAGTACCAGTGTGAAATATTTTATGATAACGAGCTGTGTTCAGTTTAAGGCCTGGTTAAGCTAAGCTAACGGCCTAACGGAGCTAGCTAATTTCCTGACCTAGCTTTACTAGCTAAAATATATTCTACAGCTGTCCTATTACTCCAATTAACTAACTATATCTTTCCCCACCTTTACACTCAGGTTATTAACTTATCTTCTGATTTAAACATCTTTTGTTCTATAAGAGTTTAACGGAAACTAGATAAAGCACACCAAGTAGCACTAAGTAGCACCAAGTAGCTGGGCCGCATTTAACTCGCATTTAACTCGCATTTATCTGTTATTATTAAATCACAAGTTTAGCTTTTTATTGCTAGTTATTTTTTAAAGTGGTGTGTAGCAGGTCAGTCATGGGGGGAAAAAAAGAAAGTACACCCTCCTTTAATTCTAGGTTTTTATTTATCAGGTCCTAAATTACAATCGTGTGGTCCTCACCAACTTTTATAAACAAACAACCTCAGATGACAACACAAAGCAACAGATTTCAATATGTAGTAATTTTTTCCTTAAAAAAATAAACCAACATTCAGAAACCACGTGGGGGGAAAACAACAAGTCCACCATTCCTCTTTCACAGTCATTAAGAGAGAAATGATCTTGTTGAGGTGATGAGGTGTTACTAAAGAAATACACAAGATTAGTTAATCGTCATGAAGAAGTCAGACTGCCTCTATAAAGGTGGAGGGTTTGGCAGTTTGGTGTACTGGAGCACTCGGGTGTGTGTCTGCATCATGTCAAGAAGAAAGGACATCAGCGAAGCAACTGTTTCCTGCTCATCGATCTGGGACGGGTCATAAAGCAGTCTCCAAACAATCTGAAATTCACTGTTCTACAGTGAGAAGGACTGTTTATAAATGGAGAGCCTTCCAGACAGTTGTCAAAATTCCTAGGAGTGATGGAAGTGGACTGATGACCAAGGAGGAGTTGTTGTGGGAAGAACAACCACAGCGTATCACCACAAACACCTCCTACCAACTGTCAAGCATGGTGGGGGAGATTCAGGCTTTTTATATGTTATTCTTATTTGTTTCCCACCTGCTTTCTGAATGTTGGTTTACTTGAGTTTTTTTCTCTTTTATTATATTAATTTGTTTATACCAATTGGTGAGGATTACACAATTTTTATTCAGGCCCTGACACAGAATTGTAAGAGGGTGTACTTCTTTTTCTCATGACTGTAAGGACACCAGCTTGGGAGTGTTTAGTAAAATTGAAGTTTATGGTCTATGTTGATTGCACATGCAGATAGATAACTAAAACTGAAACTATTACGTCAACCTCCATTAAACAGCTTTAACTGGGCTTTGTGAGCTTTCTGTGTAAGAACTGTGCAATGTAATGACTGTTCAGGAATGGGTCCAAAACCTGCAGAGTGATCATCTGCCCGTGTAGAACATTATGAATAATGAATTGTAGGATAATGAAAACTTCTCCAAAATGATATGAGACTGAAACTCCTACAGAAAACATTTACCTTAAGTTATTGTTTCTAAAGGTGGTTCTACATTTACAGCATTAGGCAGACACCCTTATCCAGAGTGACTTACATTCCACACTGTTCTGTGGGAGAGGTCATCTCTATGGTGTTATGTTTACACTGTAGCTGTCATGAGGTTTTTGTATTAATCTGTCTTGTTGAACTGACAAATTCCTAGTATGCTCAAGGATACATGTCCAATAATGCTGATTCTGATTTGGGATTTTAAAACCACAATGCCCTGTGATATAATCATGATACCCTTAAGTTAAAGACATTGTCTGTGCTGGGATTTCGGCTGTATTTCTCTGGGGGGTAGGACCTCGCGCTCATGGGGCAGCATTGGCCACTCTCTTCTACGGAAAGTAGTTAAAGTTTGCCCAAAAAATTCACTAAAGGGGTCTGAAAAGTGAACCAGAGCTGTCTGTCAAGATGAGTAAGCGAATAACGGTAGGAGGAGGGAGGGGCTCCAGTGGGGAGTCATATTTTGATTTAAAGGATTGTTTTCGTGTTCTATCAAAAAATAAACACTAAAGTTATTTAGCGATTTTGTATTTATTGATTTTTTACGAGTTGTCAGTAATTCCAGATTTAATTCCTGTACTAACCTACGTAGGTTTGTAACAAAAAGTCCCACCTCTGGTCTTCACTGGCTGCTCATGAACAGACGGAGCTGAAACTCTTTACGGTAGTGGGCGTTTCCTTTTTGAAACACGCTGACAGCGGTCACAACAGACTGGGACGTCTGACCAATCAGAGCAGAGTATGCTCTCTTAAAGGGTGAATTTAGAATGAATCCTTTAGAACGGATCATTTAACGAGTCGTTTTTGACACTGGGGGAAAAAGATAATGCTGCAATTTAAATTATGAGCATATTAAAGTGTTTTTTGACCTCCGATGTGTGTAAATCTATTGTACAAGTCCTTTAAAACAAAATTAGGCATGTTTCAAAACCATAATAGGTGCTCTTTAAAAATTAAGGTAAATAATTTAGGTTAAACGACATGTCGCTAACTTTTCTTAATTCTGCAAAAGCAGTGAGATGTGTCGTTTTAGCAAAAATAGTATTAACTTCTGCACGTACATTACTTACGGTACTGCTGTATTGACGATACTACCCTTTAAAAAAAAAAATACAGTGGCATTGGAGGTGTCGTGATCCCTCCGTAGTACTGGTATACTGTAACTCAAATTTAGGGGCATCAAGGAAGGGAAGAACACGTCCTTATTATTCACTTACTACATTTCTGATTGCTGAGCGTTTCTTCTAGTTTCCCAACTGAAGAATTAAACTAATTTATAACTCCATTATACAGCGATCATACTGTGAATTTATTCTGCTGTTCCACCTCTTTCTGTTTTTGTTTAATTACAGCTGGATTTTCTGCTTCACCTTCCTGCTTCTGATACACACAGGTGAGTGTTTCAGTGTTTCACACCGCAGTAAGTAGATGTGTGTACTGTAGGGCTGCAACTAACAATTATTTTCATAATTGATTAAATCGGGTGATTATGTTTTCGATTAATCGGATAAAAATCTTTCAATACCAGCAAATGACTTCATTATCTGTGTATGCGCACAATCTGAAATCACCCAGAAATTTCAATGACCTTTAAATTGTACTTTTCTCAATTCCATGAAAATTAGGTGTGCTACATTACGTGACAAATCCAGAACTAAAATAAAATTAAAAATGCTGGACAGGCCACGCCCACCTGCACAACAGAATTATTACACAGATTGTTACACGCCCAACAACAGGCAAACTACAAGTAACACAAGTGAATAGTGTGAATGTGGTGTTATTGGGAAAGTAAATTAAGCTGCTGTTGATGTATCATGATGAACACATTTGTCTTAATGCAATCTTCTGTGTTTTGTTCCTTTCAGTGTCGGTGCAGAGTGTCCGTGTTGAAGGTTTTATAGGAGAATCAGTGATCTTACCGTGTTCATTTGACCAGAAGCCACGGACTGTGTTTTGGCGAGACAGTGGAAGCAGGAGGGTGTGTGACATCAGTGGCAGTAATGCAGATTGCAAAGATCGGGATTCAGTCTATAAAGACAGAGTTACAATTTTTCCACCAGAAATTGAAAAGGGGAATTTCTCCATCATGCTGAGCAACTTGACGGAAACTGATTCAGGACTGTACACCTGCACCTCCCCTCAAATCAATCCACCAACCCTGAAACTAGAACTAATTGTTACAGGTGTGTATTTTCTAAAATCAAGTTTGAAGCTCTTTCTTACGCAGGAAGTTTCTGCCACATGGTGTTTTGTTTATCACAATCAGTCATTATATTCACAATGACCTGGCGTACATATGTAAATGTTTATAATCCCTTTTATTTAAAATGATGTGTATATATTCAGTGTCTTTGAGAATTATCGGCATCTTTAAAAATCAACAAATTAATATAAATTTAGATTTAAAAAGAATAAAACGTGCCATAGGGTTTTTGAGAGATTTACAATTGTACCTTAAATGTTGTTTTTCCAAGCAAATTTTTTTAAAATACATGTTTGTAAAAGCCGTGTTTCAGAACGATCAGCATCCTCATAATTAAACATATATCGACTCCTGCTCTGGAGAGAATAACAGCACTGAGTCACTTCCTGTCGAACAATGTTGAAGATGCTTGTAGAGGATCCTGGTCCACTCCTCCATTTTACACTCCTTTATATTCTCTGGTCTGTGCAAGTGGAAGCTACTTGTGAATTCAGACCACAAGTTTTCTGTAGGTTTCCAATCCAGAGGCTGAGAAGGTCTCCACAAAGCATTACTGTTGTTTCTTTAATCATCAGGAAGTAGGTTTATCTCATCATCTTGCTGAAAACTCTATAGCAGTCTGAACCTCCTGGCAGAGGCAACCAGGAGATATTTTGGCTGAAATGTTCTGCTACATAACAGAATTATTTCATGCCCTCAATCTTCACCAGAATATCTGAACCACCAGCAGCAATGTAGCCCCATAGCAGTAGTTTCCTGACTGTTTCAGACATCAACATTTCTTACGGCCCTAATTGTGCTTAATGGTATTTTTCTCCATGCTATTGGAAGACAAAGAACTTTTTCAAGTACAATTAATCTGTCATATATTTTTGGACAAAATTATTTAAAATGTTATTCTAATGAGAATGATCTATCTACACATGTACTGTGTAAAGTTAATGGCTTGTGTTTGTGTGCAACAGAGAGACAAACCGCACCAGAGGTAAAGGGGACACAAATTCCACCAGGAAACGGTGATTCCCCGAGACGTGCAGACGGTCTGTTAACGTTCCTGCTGGAATGTGCTCTGCTCTACATCTTAACCTTCTGAAGAAAACCACAAGCTCCGTGTGTACATTATCTTCACATACAGGCATCAGAGCAATGTCTTTTACAGATTTCTGCTCAGTTTATAATGTGTATTTGTTTTGCAGTGTAGTACCCAGTGTTTCCAAAAAGCAGAATGTCATCAGCTGTGCAGAAGGTCATTGTGTTGTGTTATAGCTTTAGAAACACTTTATTCAGCACATTACTCTATTACTCGCTCACGCTCCTCCTCCTTCTCCCCCTATCCATTTTCATGGGTCACAATTTTTGACATATGGCCAAACAATTGAGCATCTTGTACAGGAACAGTGTGCCTCATTGATGTATTGCACTTATATATATATATGTACACACACACACACACACTTTTTTTTTTTTTTTTTTTTTTTTAAACTAGCATAAACAATGCTCAGGTTACCTAGTTATACATGTTGAATATCAGCTCACTTTAACCATTGCAAACATAAGTATTTGGGCAGATGGTTTTTTTTAAAAATTTATTTTAAAGCTGTCTACTACAGCATAGTGGAGTTGAAATTAGATAATGAATATGAGCAAGATTTTCAGTTTTAATTTGAGGGTATTTGCATCCCAATCAGGTGAACAGTGTAACACCTTTTCTATGTGCTTCACTATGTAAAGGGACCAAAAGTAATTGGACAAACTAACAAATCACAAGTTAAATTGTCATTTTTAATACTTGGTTGCAAATCCTTTGTAGTCAATGACTGCTTGAAGTCTGGAACATGTACACATCACCAGAAGCTGCGTTTCTTCCCTGGTGATGATCTTACAGACCTTTACTTCAGCTGTCTTCAATTCCTGCTTGTTCTTGAAGTGTTTTGCCATCACTAGGGGAAATGCAGGTGTTGGTTTCAGATCAGGTGATTGACTTGGCCTTTATGGAACATTACACTTTTGGCTTTAAGAAAAACTCTCATACGGATGAGGAGTTTTCATGATGAAGTATGAGACATTTTATTATTGTGGTATTGTACATTTCATTTAAAAAGTATTAAATTTGCTTTTTAGCCATTACTCTACACACACTAATCCATAAAGACACAGGAAAACATGATTTTCAATATTTCTGCTAATTTATTAAAAATCAAAACTGGAATCTCTCATTGTAGATAAGTATTCACACCCTTTATGCAGCAATGATCGCTTCTAGTGTTCTTGGGAAGAAGTCGGTTTCTTCCATTCTTCTGGTCAGATTCTCTCAAGGACTCCAGTCAAGTTCTAAATACATCTCAAGATAATCAAAGCAACCAGGATGCACCTGAACTCAGTTTGGAGCCTTTAGACACATCATAGGTCTGTCATTATGGATTATTGTGTGTAGATTAAAGTCCAAAAAAACTCAATTTAATCCGTTATAATTTAGAGAATTGTGTAAAAACTGAAGTGTTTACCCTCTGTGTGTATCTTACTGCCTCGGTCCAGTGATTTTGTTTTTTACTTCATGCTATTTATTTCATTTTGTATTTCTATAAAATATAGATGTGTTCAGAAGGACATTTTGATGGCTGTCAGAAAACAGGAACCACATAGCATGCACAAATTTACATATACATGCAGATTTACATTGGAAACATTATGTTCTAATAAAACTGTAATGTAGTACTGTTTTTTATTTGCTGTATTTTACAAATGGTTACAAGAGTAGTATCTGCTGAACAGTAAAGTGTCCCTGTGAATGTAGCGTAAATGTTCCTTAAGTCACGCAATAAACATTTCACTTTAGCCTTTTTTAAAATGATGTTTAAGTTTATTAAACCAGTGCTATGTTGCATTGATAGTTTACTAAGTTGCTTTGATAATAAAGGATCAGGGAGTGAAATTAATTCTGCTGGTTGAATTATGCCTATTCTTGAAAATGTGCACCTGATGGAACTCATTACTATCATCATGTTATAAAGAACACGTCATTTAGGCGCTGATAAATAAAAACATGCAATTGAAATAGGATGCAATTACTTTTTCCCCATGACTGTATGTCCACATCAGACCATTTTGCTTCCTCTATATATAACCACCAGCCATCCCAGATCTTCACACATCCTGTATCACTACGATGTCAGTCATGTAAATCCCAGTAAATAAACACTTCCTGATTCACCATCTCATGCATCATAAACCTCGCCAATACTGCGTTTAATTTATTTTATTTCAGGCTGCAACACTTTGTGACTTATTGATTAGTAACCTTCCAGTGTGACCAGTCTCCCCTGACCTCTCTCCCTCATCACCAAGGAAATCTCGGGAGAGCAGGTGAACTACCTAAACCAGCCTGTCTGACAGCAGCAACCACACCACACTCAGACTCTCTGAGAGATTTTTTTCCATTCTGATGTTCGATATGAACATTAACTAAAGCTCTTGACCTGTTTTTATATGAGTGACTCACTGATGGAGGATTACACGAGTGAGCAGGTGTACAGGTGTTCCTATTAAAGTGTTTGACTAACCCTAACCCAGACATGCATCACCATTGCTGTAGGTTATACACTTGAATATAACTTTAAAAATCTCAATCCTAAGAGTAACCGTATCCATTCCTCTTGAAAACATTTACTCTCTTACCTTAAATCACCAGCTGAATGGCTCTTTTCCTCTTTTATTTTTTAACTTCCCATCTCTAAGACAACTGTTTTTCATGCAAGTTCTGCTTTTCTGTTCACTTCATTAAACAAAATTAAAATGCACTAACTAGGAAAAACTATTATAGTTCACACAGACTCTCTCGTCAAAATGTCAGCATGTGAACATGAGGTCTAGATCACTTGCTCTGAGCAACAGACACCGAATGGAGAACAAAGGACAACAACAACAACAACAGATGACAAACATTGTGGGAGCTGTGAAGAAAACTCCCAAAAACAACAGTCAGTGACATCATCATCAACAACCTCCACAGCGCAGGGGTGTAGGTATCAGGATCCACCATTTGAAGAAGACTTAGAGTGCAGAAACCAAACCAGGCCATACCACAAGAAACAAATCACTCATCGGTATTAAGAATTAGAAAGCCAGATTTTGGAATTCGCAAATACTGAAATACAGAGATGAGCCACAGAAGTTCTGGAACGAAGAAGAACCTCTACCAAAGTGAGGGAAAGGCCAAAATGTGGCGGAAGAAAGGATCTGCTCATGATCCAAAACATTCAAGCTCATCTCTGAAACATGGTGGAAGATCAGAGATCATGGTGGCTTGCATGACTGCTTCTGGAACTTTCTCACTAATCTTTATTGATGATGGAACTCATGATGGTAGCAGCAGAATGAATTCAGGAGTTTACAGGAACATTCTGTCAAGACAATTTCAGTGTTCAGTGTTCACAAGGTCACTTTGGTGGCTGGTTATCAATGTTAAAGAGTGCAGAAAGGCACGTTAATCATTATCATCGCAGTGTTAATGTTAGTGATCATCTAGTCCTTGTTTGCATAGTTTTGTGTTTGCTTTGCATGTTTCATGTCCATGGACGGAGCCGGGCCACCAGCCAGTTGTACCAGCTGACCTTATAGATCCTGTACAGATCATAGATAATAAAAGGACTCTCTCTTCCCCTCCACCATCCTCCTCACACACGGGCTCATGGGTCAAATCATTGGCACGTTTTCCAATGTCTTCAGAAGTGAACATTTTTTTATGACTCTAAAAATGTACTTAATGATTGGTCTCTTTGGTGTTAAAAGTTCTCTGTTTTTCCCCCATGGTAATAGATGGAAAATGTCCCATGTCCACCCCCCCCTCCAAGTACAAGTAATTTGTCATGATATATTTTTGGAGAAAAAGATTTAAAATGTACTTCTAATGAAAATGATCCATCAACATATATACTGTGCCAAGAAAATGGCTTCTGTTTGTGCGCAACAGAGAGAGAAGAGAAACGATCACACCCGCGTGTGAATTCCCGAGACGTGCAGACGTTCTGTTAACATTCCTTCCCCCATGGACCATGTTAGTAACCAAATGACGTCCTCGCATTTGCTGTGAAAGGGTTTTTCTTCACCAGGGAAACAATTCTTCTGTCCTCCACCACCTTCTGGGCTTGTTCATCTCGATGCAGAGCTGGGCCTGTAGCCAGGTATCATTTGAACTTGTAGAACTTGTACAGATCGTAGATAATAAAATATGGCAAAGAATAAAGGATTTCATGAACACCAGCCAATCAGAAAGACAGGAAAGGACGACTACGTCCATGATAGAGATGAGAAATCCATTGGTAACCAGTACCGTTTCTATTCCGCTCAACAACGTCGTTGTGAAGGGAGAGCTCTTTGCCTCCACCCATAGTAAGACGTTTCTTTTGTGAGAGCTTGGAGACAAATGATTCCAAAGAGTGGAAGTACTAGTGGAAGTGCCGAACATGTATTAACCCTGCTGATTCTAATGAGCGCTGGTAGGAGCGCTGGTAGTGCTTTTTCCTTTCTGTTTAATACTTCTTTTTTAACTTTACTGATCATAACTTTTTTTATGGATTGGAATAGAACCATTTCTTAACTGTATAGTTTTATTGAGTCAATAAGTGAACGAGTGCTTTCAGTACCGATTACAGAATGGCAGTGGTGTGAATGGACTAAGACAGGTGTGCCTGACTGCCCAGATGGTTTTCTGAAAGTTTTCTTCATTAAAAGTCCTACATACAGAGACATCATGGGGAATATCACAGGTCTGTGAAAGAGTCCCAGGCACAGATGTGGGATAAAACATTTAAATGCCATGTAGGCTTTTGTGAAGATCTGTGTGGGAACATGACAGTTTTTAAATCTCATTTGAAGAGCCATATCCAGTCAGGCCTGGAACCCTGGTGCCCATTCGGTTGCAACAGAATATTTAAGGCAAGATCTAGATTTGCATCGTATGCAACACGGACACATAAAAACTGCTCTGTAGAGCGCTTGACAGAGCCTGCTACGTCCATGGAAATTCCAGTTTCAGATGTTGTGTCTGAAAGCGAGAGATCACAGCACAATTTTCCAGAAGTTGAATCTCTTTTTCTAAGCAATTTAACCCTACTCTACCTGAAGCAGCAAGCTAGAGTGTTATTTCCCAAGTCTACCATTCAAGGCATTGTTGAAGGATTTCAAAATATCCATGACATTTTTCAGTATTATTTTCTTACCAAACTGAGAGAAAAGCTTGCTTTGTTCTTTATTTATTTGATTGATTTTTTTTTTTTAGTACACGAATCCATGATGAAATGCAAAAGGGACGTTGTCCTGGGCCTATGTTCGGAGGTATTTGTTGAGGGCCTGGCAGCATTATTTGCAAACTAATACAACTTCAGCCTTGCTTATCGGGTTGAAGCTGCATGCACACTGGAATTTATTGAGGTAAGTCACGTCTTTAACTTTTTCTCATTATTTATTTTCTTGACTTTGTTTATCCAAATTTTTGTCCTTAACTCAAAAGTTACTGTAAACATTTGGACTCCTGCTTCTCATGTCCATCAAATTCACCCCACTCAGAAATGGCTTATTTTGCCATGAAGAATGTTTTAAGGTTTTTATTAGGATTAGATTATTATGTGGGGAAATAGTAGAAAGGAACCTGTGATGATTTATAATCAGGCAGATGGGATTTCCCCATCCCGGCGCTCACTTCCATAAGTCTTACCCGTTGGGTACATGCTGTTTTTTGATAATTGGACGCTGTGGGTGTTTATTTAGGAATCGTGGACATTAACCCACAAATGGGATCAAAGGTTGCTGCTGGAAATCTAGACAAGAAAACTCGTGAAATTAACCCACATTATGCATTCTGCTTCGAAAGCTAGAGGACTTTTTTTTTAAAAAAAAAAACATGTATTCCAGTGTAATGGGAATAAGAAGGTAGGCACACCCCTCTAACCAATATTTTACGCTCATGTAAAGTCTTGGACTTTGAATGTATTGGCAGTTTAAACAGTAGACACAAAGTTCTGACCATTTCATTTGTGTTGGTTTGTTTCAAGTTTATAACTGAAGTTCAGTCACACTCTAGTGATGAGTCCCTTTAATTCCCTGTACGACCGAAAATTTATTGCTGCTGCTCTCGGGTCTTGGTAGCAGAAGGAAGTCCTTTTCTTTTTTGTCTTTTTGTCCTATTTGCAAAACTTAAGCAGATTTTCATTTATTGTGAAATCTCCACCCTCACTGATTTTATTTATTTATTTATTTATTACTAGTGAGCATGTTTTGGAAACTGGTGCTTATTAGTGTTAAGTGTAAAGTTTTACTGTTCACAAGTACATTAAATTGACACAATGAGAGACTAACGCAGTATGTGATTACTGAATTTACAGCAAAGGGAGGTTTATATAAATGTACTACATCACACTACTGAAAAATCTTGTCTGTCGGGGTAGGCTCCATTCCCTTTCGGATCCTGAACAAAGCGAGATGGAGGAGTATGTTTGGGTGTGTGTAGCTGGGTGCACCTGACTCTTGTTTGCATAGAGGTGCGTTTGTTTGCATGGTTTCGGTCTACAGAGAGGGCCAGGCCTGCAGCCAGTTTCACCAGTTCAACTCAGATCTCGTAGAGGTTGTAGATAATGAAACATTATTACGCTATGATGAGACGATGTTCCCATAATAAACAGATAAAAATAAAAAAAAATGTCCTCATAGTGTCACTATACTCACGTAGATTTGTTTGTATTTTTTCCCTCTTAATAATAACTTTGAACTCAAAAAATTAATAGTAAAAATAAATATTTTTTAAAGCAAATAAAAATAAATAAATAAATATAAAAAAAATTCTGGCAATCAGGCATTGTCAGGTGCCATGACTAAAGTTCCTCCTATTTTGGAGGGTTTGTTACCAAGGGACCTTACATTTTTGTGAATATCAGTGTTCTGTTTATTTCTATTTTATTTACTTTTATTTTTATTACTTTTATTTTATTTACTGATTTTTGAACATTCCTTCTAGTTTCCCGAATTCACAAATTAAACTCATTTATAACTCCATTATACAGTGATCATACTGTGAATTTATTCTGCTGTTCCACCTCTTTGTTTTTTTCTCCATTACAGCTGGATTTTCTTCACCTTCCTGCTTCTGATACACACAGGTGAGCGTTTCACACCGCAGTAAGCAGGTGTGTGTACTGTATGGAAAAGTGAAATTTGTTATTATATTAATTACTGAAATGTGAGCATCAGTGGGTCTAGACATGAAGATTCAACAGTTCTATGATTGAATGTGGAGAACGTTAAGCAGGAAATGACTGCTCATTTTCTATTTATGTGCTCAACATTAACTCTGTGATTTCAAGAACATAAAACAATGAGACTTTTCTCAGTTCAATGCAATAAGCAACAAATTCAGACAATTGGCTTGAATGAAACTTACACCAGTCCTATAGAGTGACGTCTCGAATAGTGTGAATGTGATATTATTGCAAAAGTGCATGAAGCTTTTTATATATAGTGTTGATGTACCTGATGCACACATTTGTATTTATATTATTGAGATTTGCTGTGTTTTCGATTTTTTCCCCCTTTCAGTGTCAGTGCAGAGTGTCCCTGTTGAAGGTTTTACAGGAGAAACCGTTCACTTACCGTGTTCACTTGGACAGAAGCTGCAGACTCTGCATTGGCGATACAACGACAGCACGACGGTCTGTGACATCAGTGACGGTAAAGCAGATTTTGATGAGCAGGATCCAGTCTATAAAGACAGAGTTAAAATTTCTCAATCAGAAATTGAAAAGGGGGATTTCTCAATCACGCTGAGCAACGTGAAGGAATCTGATTCAGGACTGTACACCTGCATCGTCCCAAACAGCAAGACCCTGACACTAGAACTAACTGTTAAAGGTGTGTATGACTTTTTATCTCAAATCAAAACATGAAGCTTTTTCTTAAGCAGGAAGTTTCTGTCACATGTTTTTAGTTTTGTTTATCACGATTCAGTCACTATACTCAAAATGATCTGATGAAATCCTGAAGATGAGTCCATTTAAAATCACTTAAGATCACTGCTAATATATGTATATACATAAACACATTTATAACTCGTTATGTATTGAGTGTCCTCAACAATCTGGCACCCTTCATAAAAATCAACACTAATTAATATATAAAAAGAATAAAATATGGCATAAGTTCAAATGTTTTTCCCAAATAAATTTAAGAAGCCATGTTTCCAAATTGATCAGCATCCTCATAATTAATTAATATACAGCGACTCCTGCTCTGGAGAGAATAACAGCACTGAGTCACTTCCTGTAATGTCTAACAGTGTTGATGCTTGTAGAGGATCCTGGTCCACTCCTCCATTTTACACTCCTTTGTGCATGTGGAAGCTACTTGTGAATTCAGACCACAAGTTTTCTGCAGGGTTCATTCACAAAGCATTACATTTTCTGTCTCTGTAATCATCAGGAAGTAGGTTTGTCTCGTCATCTCGCTGAAAACTCGTTTTTGGCAAAGTCTGAAGCTCCTGGCAGAGGCAACCAGGAGATCATTTTCTGAAATATTCTGATGAATAGTAGAATTCTTGACGCCACCAACCTTCACTACAGTCCCTGAACCACCAAACACAATACATCCCCAGAGCAACACCGATCCACCACCATGTTTTACAGCAGCTATCGGGTGTTTTTTTTTCTTTCCTGCATGCTTTTTCAATTCTTCACCAATCATGCTGCTGGGATGCAAAATCAAAAGGTTTGAAGAGGAACGTCTTTCTTGCAACACTTCTGAACTTCTTGTTCAGAAAGTGGTGTTTTAACATATCCCTCCCTCCCCCCCTTGACTTGACAATCACAAGAATCCCGCAACTTGTGCGTTTCTTCTAAAAACTGAACTTTATACTCTCTTTCCCCTCCACCCTCCTCCTCACTCATGGGCCAAACCCCCCCCCCCCCCCAAAAAAAAAAAAAATTGTTAGGCCCCTAAATATTGTGCTTAATGATATTTTTAAACTGTTTAAGTATTTTTATGCTCTTTTGTGTTAAATGTTCTGCGAAAGGGCTTCCCCCAAGTACAATTAATATATTTTTTTGGAGAAAATGATTTAAAAGGTTATTCTAATGAGAACGATCCATCTACACATGTACTTGGCCTAGTTAATGGCTTCTGTTTGTGTCCAACAGAGAAACCAATCCCACTAACAGGTGAATCTCCGAGACCAGCAGAAGGTCTTTTAACGTTCCTGCTGGGATGTGCTCTGCTCTTCAACTTAACCTTCTGAAGAAAACCCCAAGCTCTGTGTGTGTATTATCTTCACATCATCACAGCAATGTCTTTTACAGATTTCTGTTCAGTTTTTAATTTCTTTCACTAAAATCAGTACTACTTTGGATCGATAGTTGACTGAGTTGCATTGATGATAATGGATCAGGTTTTATAATGAATTCTGCTGGGTTTTCTGTTGAATCATCATGTTAATGACGGAAAACATACACCTGATGAAACTCGTTATGATGATAACGTGTATACGTGCAACATAAAAAAAGCATATTAAAAGTATGGCTTCGATTTGTTTCTCAAAACAATGCGATTAAAAAGTGATCAGTTCTGCAGCATTTGTACTTTGACAGCAGAGCGCCACTATTCCTCTTTATTTGCTGTGACCAATGAGCATAAACGTACCACGTGACGTCACACACGCACACGACCCTGAAGCTTGGTGAGACGACAGAAGAAAACTTTAAAACTGACCCACATGTGAGAAACAACAAGTGTGTCCTAAACAAATATTTTAATATTAGTTCATTCTGAATATTAAATTCCCCAAATATTAAAACAAATCAACGACTATACGTGTGAAATGAACCATGGCTGTGTTTCTCGAGACACGTTTGCAGACGAGGTACTCTCAACAAAAGAACCGAAACAACGACAAATTATTTAATCAGCTGTTAATTACACTGATTTCTGTTTAACTTTGGGACACACGCATAGGATTAAATTCTGACATGGTACAAATGTTACACTAAACAGTAGTTAGTATTGCTCAGGATTTATATTACAAATGTCAAGTTAACCTCTGAACAACTTCGTATGAAACATGAAAACATGGTAGGTGAAGTTGGTGTTTTTTCTTCCCTTTTGATGTGGTCTACTTGTGGTAGGGATCACATGCTGTGGAAACACATTTTCAAGCCATTTTCACTTCCAGAGGTCAGCCATTTCCAGTCAGAGCTGGCGATTCACAGTAAGTGGCCATGTTGTTGAGCTGAGTTTAACGTCGTGCAAATGAGACGCGATGTCACGACTACCAGTGGAAGTACTGGTCCATTCTGACCCCTACTTCATCATTAAACATGATCCACTGCTGGCTCAGAACATCCACTGCTGAATTCTCTCTTTATATCTATGGAACTCTTTTGGGTTTTGAGTGTAGTCATACAGTTAGTTTGTTACTGCATGTGACTGCTTTAAGACTACGCAGGAAGCCCTTAACATTTCATTAAACTGCAGCACTGAAATGTTTACCGAAGTGTCTAAACATCAATTTTGGTGTAATTAAATATTTTTAGCGAATCAAATGATCATTTGAAGACCTCTTGAAGGGGCAGAACCTCATAACCAACTGCCAATCACGAAACAAGAATAACCCTAGGATCATCGGGATCACTTGGAGCCTGCAGTAGTGGTGTAATTTCCAAATATAAATAAACTTTAAGAATAAAGCATGTTTTATTCTCCCCAAAAGTGTTGTTTATGAATCTTGCTAGCTAGCCGTCACTTCCTTCTTCAGCTAGCAGCTCACCTATGTTTTGGCACAAGATAACAGAAACTGCCAATGTTTAATGCTCATACTTACAAGGACAGACTTAAAATTCTAAAAGAGGACAGTATCTTTAGTTAATTCAGTACATTTAGGTGCTGAGTAATAAAAACATTAATTGAAAGAGAAGGTCATTACTTTTTCCCATGACTATGTCCACATCAGCCCGTTTTGTTTCCTCTGTGTTTAACCACCAGACATACAGGATGTGTGAAGATCTGGAATCATTACAATGTCGGTCATGTAAATTCCAGCAAATAAACACTTTCTGATTCATCTCATGCACCATAAACCTCGCCAATGCTGCGTTTAGTTTATTTTATTTCAGGCTGCAACACTTTGTGACTTATTCATTAGTAACCTTCCTGTCTGACCAGTCTCATCTGACCAGTCTGACCAGTCTCCCCTGACCTCTCTCCATCATCACCAAGGAAATCCCGGGAGAGCAGACGTTTCTGAAATACTCAAACCAGCCTGTCTGACAGCAGCAACCACACCACAGTCAGAGTCTCCGAGAGATTTTTTTCCATTCTGTTCTTCGATATGAACATTAACAAAAGCTCTTGACCTGTTTCTGTATGAGTGATGGATAACTTTTATACATGTTTACTGTGCATTTAAAGAACAAAAAAACACACCATCAAAACTGCTCTAGGTAATACATGTGTGTATACATACACACACTAATATATAGACACATATATACATACACACAAACACATACACGAGAATCTAAATCCTAAGAAAAACAGTATTCGTCACAAAATGTTAATAATTCTGCTGGAATTCAACTCCTTTTTTCTATTTTCACCTTCAAAAAAAACCCCAACGGACTCTCTTACCTTAAATCACCAGCTGAATGTATTTATTTCCTCTTTTATTTACAGCTGAATCTTTTCATCTAAGTTCTGCCTTTCCACTCACTTCAGTAAACAAAACTAAACTGCACTGACCAGGAAACACCAGCCAAACAGACTCATAATGTCCGCGCGTGGAAGAATGAATCAGGTGTAGATCAGCTGCTCTGTTACCTAGGAAGTGTGTTGGCAAAACGCTGTGGGCGTGGTCACGCGTGTGTGCGTGGTGAACTCCGTCACACACCTGTACTCATAATCATGCTTTGCGCCCCAAGTGTTTGAGATTAGAACTGACCCCCCCCCCCCCCCATTTTATTTTATTTATTTTTTATTGTATTTAATTTTTTAAATTATTTTATTTAATGTAGTTGTTTTTCCAAATAAATGTTTCCTGATGGATCTTTATCACTTGTATGACGGTAAGTTGCACCATAGGTCTGAGTTCAAACGCAAAACACAGTTTGGAATAAACAGTTTTGCAACTGATTAAAGAATAAAAAAAACATGACAGGGTGTGCTGATATCGGAAAATAATCCACACCAGGATTGTTTGCTTTAATAGGTACTCTAAAATACTAAACTAATCTGTTTTGACATGTTAAATAAATTGCAAAAAAGCTCCATTTGTCTGTCAATTGCTGCCTTCGATAATTTGTTTGTTAATTTTAGTTTATTTTTTCATCTTCCTGATGTCTACAGTCACGTTGACTTGATCTAACAAACATCTACCAAACTAAAGAGACTACTAAAAAGTTAACAAGGACTCAAATTAGGATATTAGATAACAGCTGTAGAGATTATTTTCCACCACTAGAGGGCAGTATTTGTTCAACGTTACAAGTTTTAACGCCACTGTAAATCAAAACCTGATCGTATACGTGACCAGACGCCCTCTAGTGGCTGACTGCAGTACATTTTTCAAACCACGTCCACGACAAAGTTACTCAGTGGGACAGGTGGCAAACTTCCATCTTAAGTTACATCTCCACAAATAATTTTTTTGGAAAAAATTGTGCTGTTATTTGAAAACGTTCTCCAACAATATTTTTCCCGATAAATGATAAATGTGTTTTTATAAGAGATGTGACATCACTTCATTCATTCATATTGGTTGGCTAGTCAAATGATGACTTAACAAGCTAATTTAGACATCAAAATGAGCAACATACAGGGCAAAAAACCTGTAATCTCAGTAAGAGTTTCAGTTGTGTGTTGGAAAACGTGTATAGGACACTAAGCAGAACACTATTTATGAAAATAATGTGTGGAATTAACTTTTGGTTTGTTTTCCATTCATTAACACGGAAATGAAGGGGGTTCAAAATTGTACTGCAGCCAGCCACTACAGGGCCTCGGAGACATTTTGGCTTCACTTTAAACCCCTGCTGTCCACCTGTAAATTGTTTGAAAGAAACACATAACAAGAACACATACATTTTGATTTATTTACAGAAAGCCTTTATTTATCACATGTACATTACAATACAGTGAAACTCTTTTCTTCGTTTATCAATGCTTGTTAGGAAGCAGGGGTTGGAGTGCAGGGTCAGCCATCTTACAGCACCCGTGCAGGGTTAAGGGCCTTGTGTACGGGCTCAACAGTGAAGCCTGGTGCTGCTTCAGGACTTGAATCCCTGACCTTCTGATAAGTGACCCAAAACCTTCACCACAGATCCACTACTACCCATAAAAGCTAATGTACATGCTAATTTTCCACATTGTTGCACATTCCATAAAACAATTAGCAGTTATACTGCTTTAATTTGAAGCTTGATGCTTGATCATTAATCTGACTGGCCCGTAACGTTGAAAATTAATTGTTTCCTCTCTTCTTCTCTCTGTGCCCCATATTTGATTGGAAGACTGCGGCATTTAATGCATCTAGCTCATTGTTAACATTTTATACCATTCCTGATCGAGCTACATGTTGAATCACCTGCATTTATTGTTGTTACTGGACCATAATATCTGATACCGATGCATAGGGGTGGGGTGATATACAAAAAATGGCATGTCAGGAAATTTCGGCAGTGTGTGACGTTAAAACAAATATTGATGTGATTTTATTTGGTAATATTAAAAATATACAGGAAATTTAAAAGAAAATAGGTAAAAAAATGTATATATCTATATATAATATCTGACATGCTGTGAGTGATGGTGATAGAAAGACAAAACTATAGCGGCGATATTTTATGAAAAATGTGCAATGAGTTTAATGATCTCGCCAGTTTACCTTCAACTCCCCATCCCCTGGTACCTTCAACTGAAACTGGTTTTCCTCCGTCCATCATGTGAATGAACTTTAGCCAAAATAAAATATTTTACCAACAAATGTGAAACTGGAGACTGGCTTCACTTATTAAGTTCACTTATTACTAGAGATGCATCGATACCAGATTTTTAAAGGCCGAGTACGAGTACCGATTCTTTTGCTGTATTACTCACCGATACCAGTATTTTTAGATACACAGCAGTACAGTGACACAGGTGATTTGAAGACAGCTTTGCAGTCTGCTGTTCTTTGATTTGTGGTGTTCATCTTGATGAACCTCCAAACTACAGAGATTTTTTGCTCTGCTGAACAGTGAAGTTCTGTTTGTGTATATTGATGACAGAAGTCCCATTGTGTCCTGAAACACACCACTGAATATCTGTCTGTAGCTACATTTGACTCATAGCTCCTTTTTAATGCCATAAAGTTATTTTAAATAATCATGTGACTTGTGCTAGATGATGAAAAGCGAGCATGATAACTTTAACCAGAATTAGTAGCTTCTCAACACTCCTCTTGTTACTGGACTAATCAGCGTTACAAAAAGAACATTCAGGCTAAAGATACTTTAAAATTGATCGTTTTACACTTTATTTCATTGTATTTCATATAATATCAATTAAAATGAAATTTCATTTATGTCATTTTAATGTCACACTTGTAAACTAACCCTAGAATTGAAACTGAAACACTCTCGGTGCATTATGGGAATATCTCGGCCAGCGAAGCGACATATAACAAAAAGTCTTGCTAGAACAAATTGTACACTTTTCTTCTGCTTTTTTAATGTTTCTTAAATGGCCGACGTTCTTGTAAGAACACCGACCAGACATTTTTTCAGCATTTGAAACCTGACTCACATCAGTCCAGTGAGTCACTTCAGTGATTCGATTCTTTCGAATCATCTCTTTAAGTGACTCGAACAATGCAAGTGTTGATTCGTATCTTGAACAGCATCTAGAAAACCACTTTATCTTATAAAGATTGGGCTTTAAAAAGAAAAAAGCTCTGTGTTTGCTTGTGAATCGATTCATCTTATTTCACAAATGAATCATTTGTGAATCATCCATCACAAATCAGTAGCTGAAGAAATGTGGCTCCTTCATGGATATGATGAATTATCCATAAAAAATAAAGTCTGTGTGTTTGGGTTCAAACCTGCAGCTGTGTGAGGTCACTCGTCTGCATGGGATCACTCAGGGTGACAGGATCGGGGCTGCAGAAGATCGTATGTTCTGTTGAGGTTAGTCGTCCTGACGCATCCATTCGTACGGCACCTCATCATACTGAAAGAATAACGTGATGTGACAGGATTAATAAACACAACTTTAACATGTTAACTCATATGTTCATGATGCAACACCACAGTGCTGGAAAAAAACAACAACCTAAATCTAGTGCGTTAATGTGTGAAACTGAAGTATGATAGATACTACAAGCCATGTTTTTAAACTCAGAGTTATAAAAAAAATTATTAAATACAGGTGTGAAACAATTATTGGCACCCCATGAATTCATATGAGAAAAATATATTTGAAGTATATTCCCACTTATATTTTTTTAAAAAAATGAATACACCTAGGTGACTAGGAACAGAAAATTGTTCAACCATGACTTCCTGTTTCACAAGGGTATAAATATGAGGTAACACATAGGCCAAATTCCATTCGTCATTCATAAGAACAGGTAAGACCAAGGAATATAGCTGTGATGTGCGGCAAAAGGTTGTTGAGCTTCACATACTGGGAAGTTGTTTGGAAGGGTTTCAAGAAAAAAGCCTCTAGTCTCACCCCAAAACAAACTCGAGCGTCTTCAGTTTGCCAGACTGTACTGGAACTTCAAATGGGATCGGGTTCTATGGTCAGATGAAACCAAAATAGAGCTTTTTGGAATAAACACCAGAGGTGGTTTTGGTGCACACAGAGAGGTAGCCATATGGAAAAGTACCTCATGCCCACGGTTAAATATGGAAGTGGATCTTTATTGTTTTGGGGCTGTTTTTCTGCTAGACAACCTGGACATTTTGTTAGGATACATGGCATCATGGACTCTATCAAATATCAACAGACAGTAAATGAAAACCTGACTGTCTCTGCCAGAAAACTTCAAATGGGCCGTGGTTGGATCTTCCAGCAGGACAATGATCCAAAACATCATCAAAATCAACACAAAAATGTTTTCCTGACCACAAAATCAAGGTCCTGCCATGACCATCCCAGTCCCCTGACCTGAAACCCAGAGAAAACCTGTGGGGTGAACTGAAGAGGAGAGTCCACCACCGTGGACCTCGAAATGTGAAGGATCTGGAGAGATTCTGTATGGGGGAACGGTCTCAGATCCCTCGCCATGTATTCTCCAACCTCATCAGACTCAGAGCTGTTATCTTTGCAAAGGAATGTAGCACAAGGCGTTGACTTAAAGGCTGCCAATAATAGTTGCACACCTATATTGAACAAAGATATTTTTTGATAAACCTGTGTTTTGTTTGCAATTGTTTGACATCCACAAGAGCAAAATCTATTAAAGTATCAAGCTGTAAAAAACATTTTAAATATGAAGTCACATTTGGACAAGAAAAATATTTTAAAAAATCAGCTTATCAAAGGAACGTTGTTGTCCTGACGCAGCTGTAAACCAGGGTCTGGACGTTGCCTTCGAGGTTTTGGAGTTCTTTTGCAGCGACAAACTTTAAAACCTAAAATGTCACAGTTCATTCAGAATGAATCCAAAAACATTTTTTTACATGACTTTATTATCTAAGATTCCTGAATCACAGGTTCTGAAACCTTTTACATTCAGGGAACCCTTAAACTGTGAAACAGATTTCACGGACCCATCAGGACACTTATGAAAGTGTCTTAAGCTCATCGATTAAACGTGTACAGCAATATTTTGATCATTTTTGAAGTCAAATTCCTAAACAGAACATATTAGGCCCCAGTTATTTTATTATTTATAAGCCGACTTGCATTTGAGTGATTGTGATTTGGATCGAAGTCAAACAGGATAATAATAAATATTACTATGATAATGGTGGTCTGTGATTTTCAGGACTGTAACAAGTTAAAAAGAAAGAAAAAAAAGTCACAGACCCCACTTTGAGAACCGCTCACTGCTCTAAATCAATTACAAAAAACAAGTAAAAAATAGTAGTAAATTGATAATAAAGTCCTGTATGTTCAATATACAATTTTATCTTCAGTAGTTGATGCAGATGTTCCACCATTTAAGATTTTTGACCCATTGCTACGGAGAAACATGAAAACTACACTTCATGTTAAAAACTAAATGGAGGAATGGCTAATTAATATGCAGCATCATACCAGATATTGTTTTCTTATCTCGATAAAAAAATATAGCCATAACATTGATAAACACACGCTCGGGTTTGTGTTGGAAAATCTCTGATCTTCTTGATAGCAAAGTTGGCACCTCTTGTGATGGTATTAGTTTCAATGAACAAGGAAGAACGTTTAAATGACATTGTATATTCAGCTTAAGTGTATTCAAAGGGTGTCCTATATACTAAAAAATGATAAGATGTTATAGTTAGCTATTAGTGATAATCAGATACAGTATGTCAACAAGTTAAGCCTTTAAACAACAACAACAACAACAATGTTTGTATATTCAGTTTCTAATTAAGGAGTATTCTGGAGTAGATTTACACTCACCCATGACGACAACAACGCAAGACAGTTTATTATTCCGAGGATGATGAAGAGAGTTTGCCAGAGTCTGTTCTCTTCAAATTTATCTGCTGTCTGATTCGTCCGCTGCTAAACCTCACACATCTGATTCTCTGGAAAGAGACAGATTTTTTTTGCAATGTGTTATGTCAGGTATAGAAGTGAAGGAAAATACGTAACAACAATTTTAGTGTTTTCTAAATCACAGAATACAGGCTGAAATCTAAAATTTCTCACAGAAATCGTCTCTCAGTAAACTCACCAGCTGAATGATTCCGGATGTAAAGTCTGATTCCACTGCTGGTGTTGTAAGGTGAACCAGTTTGAGTACAATAATACACTCCTAATTCATTAGTACTGATATTGTGTATAAATAAACTGCTGTTATATTGCACTGAGAATCTCTTTCTACTCATGTTTCTGTATTCTGCGCTCGTGGATCTGCTTGATAAAGAGCGTAATATAAACACCGGAGGTTCTGATGGCTTCATCAGGAAACAGAACACATCTTTTACAGACACCTCACACTTTAGAGTCACATTTTGTCCCAAATCTACCGACTTCTCTGTGAAACCTTCTGCAGCTCCACAGAACACAAGTAGATCTAGTCATGACAAAACACACACACATACACCACAAGGGTTTAGAATAACCTACATGTCATTCCTGCAGAAACTAAACTCAAAAGACAACATTTTAGGTACAGAATCCATGTTGAATCAGAAACATATGAATTTACTCACAGAAATGAAGTTTTATTATCCTCATGCTGAATTCTGAACACCGGACACAAGCGTTAAACACTCTGAGGCTGCGCTACTTCAGTCAGGAAACACTTCAGTTGAGCTTCAGACGCTAGGCTATACGGAAGTAGGAGCTAATCTTGCTCAGAACACAATGTGTGTGTGTGTGTGTGTGTGTGTGTGTGTGTGTGTGTGTGTGTGTGTGTTTGTTTGTGTTTACTCATCTCTCTTGTTTTCTTTCACAACCACACCATTAAAGTAAATTTTCACAGAAAAGATCATTCAAGACCATTAGCACTGCCATTTTATTTGTAATTGATTTTATTGACACGTTTACTCAGGAATCACAGAAAACATTCAGTTCAGGAAGTAAATTTGTAAAGTGAGTAAAGTGAAGAGTCAAAATGTTCCTCTGAATGAAAAATTATAAGTGTACGTAGAAGAAAGACAACAAGAAAATTTTTGTGGAACGCAAATAAACAGCAAGGATGTGACTTTTTTTTAATGAATGCTGTAGAAATTGACAAGCCTGTAGTTTAATGACAGCCTCGGTTCGATCCTGAGCTTGGGTCATGTACAATTATCACAATTTACACTGGTTTTGAAGGCATCGACGTTTGAGTTTTTAAGAGCTCGTGGTTGAATCGTAGTAAATTTTGACAGTGTGATAGTATGATCAATTTACATTCAAATGTAAGTAAATACTAAATAATTTACATAAATATATTTGAAACACAACATCTGTTTAAATACTAGCCTAATTTTTTCATTAAACCATTGAAAAAAAAAAGTAAAGGTCTGAAATTTTGCAGAGAAAATGAGAGGAAAGAGAAGCTCCCCTAGTGGTGACCAGGTTTTATGACATGAAGTGAAAATTCGATTAGAAAAAAAAAACAAAAACAAAAACAAAAAATCAACAATAAAAAAAAACTTTTATATAAATGATAAAAAATAATGAAGTAACTAAAAACAACAACCCACAAGTGATTACTAAATAAATGTCATATTTGTGTGAAAATTTGTTTGTTCAAAGACCTAAAACATAGTCTAAGATTATTATTATTTTTTTTAAATTCTGTTCAAATGTTTTAGATGAAATGTTTAAGATATGCTAGGACTGCATTAAAAATGTCTAATACAAATTTAACACTTAAGAAATTGTATTCACGGAACTGGGAAAGTTACCACAAATGCCCAGCAGGGGGCAGTAAATATCATTAGGGATTGACCACTTTTTTCAAAGACCTAGTGGGGCCAATGTATATTTGGTTCCCCTATAAAAAAAAAAAAAAAGAAATTAAATAAAGGTATTGGCACTGATTTGTGTTGGTTTGGTTTGGGATTTTATGCTGTGGTATTGAAATGTAAGTCTGTGGCTGAGTGGAATGGGGATAGAGGTGAAAAAACTGCTGTGGTATAAGAGGATTAAAACACTTGGGGATGTGCTGATATAGGAAAATAATCAATAACATTAACTGCACTTCATGACACCACCCTGTCACTGATTGTGATTATAAACTCCTGAGAGAATTTTACTGCAGAAGGTCACAGTCTGAGAATGAGAAGCGGGAGATGGAGATGTACACCTTAGACGTGTGTGAGACGTGTTAGTGTGTAGACTGTAACCGCAATCGTGTAGCACAGCTTATGGAGGAAAAAAAAACAGTGACCAATATGTGTGTGTGTGTGTATGTGTGTGTGTGTGTGTGTGTGTATGTGTGTGTGTGTGTGTGTGTGTGTGTGTGTGTGTGTGTTACACCACAGGGTGAAATGGAATAAATTCCACCACAGTGTAGCTGCTTTCATTATGCGCTTTTGGTAACCAACTCTGTAAAAGAGCAAAAAAGTCATGAGGACTGTGTGTAGATTTATCTCTTAAATACATTTAAAGTGTTTTTTTAAACTTAAGAACAGAATTTACACATAACATACTACACAGTAACACATAACACACTGTGGAAGCGGCAGTCTGCTCGATCGCCAGTTTGTGAATGAAGGGCGGAGCCTGAAATGTGAATGGTAAGGGATGTACACCTGTGGGGAAATCTACTAATGAATATTCTGTGTTGCAGTGAGTGAAGTTGAGGATAAAAATTAGAGAGACAACAAACACAGAGCCCTGAATTACAATGCTGAAAAGAGGAAGAAAAATTGTGAATTAAGCCCTTTTTGAGTTATTTCAAGCCGGCCTCTCACTTCCTCATTCTCAACCCAGTATAAGTTTCAGACACACTGTACACATTACCGTTGTGTATTAACAGAGTGTTAAGTGTGTATTTGTATCCAGTGAACTTACCTGTGATCCACTGACTTCTTGAAGCTCCACATCACAGTTTGGAGATTTGTTTTTTCCACAGCAGGTAACGATCGAGACTAAAACATCACAATGCAGTCTGAATCAACCGAGCTGACTCCAACAATGATTGTGGGATTTGTATCATACTACTATAAAAATAAATAGTAAATAATAATTACAAAATGCAGGAAAGTTTATTCTGAAAATATTACAGAAGAAGTGATTAAACCGGTGCTGCATTCAGTCACATTTATCACATTTATTATGCATTTATTACTCACCTGTGACTGCGACGACCAAAACACCGTTCATCACTCCTGATATGATGAAGAGATTTCTCCACAGTCTGATCTCTATATCTTCATCAGCGGTCTGATTCTGAGGCACTAAATAAAGCACACAGTGAAATTATAATGAAGTATTGATTTATCTCAGACATTTACTGTGAATATAATAAATAAACTCACCAGCTGAATGATTCCGGATGTAAAGTCTGATTCCACTGCTGATGTCGGGAGGTGAACCAGTTTGAGTTTGAATACAATAATACACTCCTAATTCATTAGTACTGATATTGTGTATAAATAAACTGCTGTTATATTGCACTGAGAATTTCTTGCTGAAGGTCGTGTTACTGTATTCTGGCACCATGATTCTACTTGAGTAAGAGCGTAATATAAACACTGGAAGTTCTGACGGCTTCATCAGGAACCAGAACACATTTCTTACAGACACCTGACACTTTAGAGTCACATTTTGTCCCAAATCTACAGACTTCTCTGTGAAACTTTCTGCAGCTCCACAGCACACAAGTAGATCTAGGAAAGAGGAAAGAAATACTTCATTGTGGTGATTCTCTGTTCATTAAGAAGTAATACACAAATGTATCAATCAGGAAAGTACTCATTAAATACGATCAGTGATGTAGCTAAAGGAAATAAACTTACAGAAGTGAATGTGGAGGATCTTCATGATGAAACTTGATCTCTGTTCACAAGGTGTAAATAGTCAGTGAGGAAGCTTCAGACTTGAAGTTTAGAGCTACAGGACTGAGGGGGGAAGTGACAGTTCAACTCGCTCTGAATGTAAGGGTTTTTTTTTTAATCTCTTTGTGATGAAAACTTCAGCAATCATCTCATATGTGTAGAAAATCATCTCAAATCCCCGGATGATTTCTCATCTCTCCAGTGATAAACAATTATAACTCTATTCAGTTTAGTTTCCCTGGTATAGGGGATTGGTTAGGGTTGGGGTGTCGAACCCATTTTAGGTAACGGCTCACATTACACTTAGTATAATGTCAAGTGGACTGGGGGGAAAAATCAGTTTAGTGATCAATAAAACATCACCAACTCCTCTTACATGTGTTTATTTATCTGAGAGATACATTCTGAATCCACAAACTGAACTGAATACAGACTTTATGTGTAATGAATCTAGAATATATGAAAAGTTCCATTTTTTGAATTAAATTTTGGGAAAAAAAATGTACTTTTCCCATGATATTTAATTTTTTTTTTAGATGCACCTGTACTTTTAGTAGTCGTGAAGCCTTACAGTTTGTAAGCAATATAGTATATTCTGAGCCATGATTTCTTAGACAGCCCATTTATTTATGACTCCTTTGGTCTTGTCTCGGTTTTTGCCTTTTGCATAGCCCTTCTGACATCTTCAAAAGGAGGTTCACAACCGGCCCATTCCTTTATCACCCTGACACCAAGGTGCAGTTTGTGGTTGAGGCTGATGCCATGAAAAAAGTGGTAAAAACAATGATTGCAATTTTCAAACAGTGTCACAATGTAATATCAAGCCCAGACATTCCCCTTCCAGACCACCAGATGGCACCCTCCCCTGAATTTTAAACATCTTCAAGTGGGTGCATACCTCAACTCCCTTCACCCTGGCATTTCAGGGGCAAAGTGGTTACTAGAAAACAAATTTTGTAGGTGGAGAATGTTAAGGGATCCATCCATCCAAACAACCCAGTTCAACAAAACAATCTTCAACCGTAAGCCTTCCAGATCTGCTCCTTTACCCAAGAAAAAAACAAGTGCTTGATTAAACAATTATTTTTCTCAGCCTAGACTTAAACACTGAGACTATGTCTAAGTGCTGAACACTAATAGGAAGGCTGTTCCATAACTGTGGATCTTTGTAAAAAGAGGCTCTGCCCCTTGCTGTAGCCTTCACTATTCAAGGTACCAACAAAAAGCGTGCACCTTTTGATTGAAGTAGGTATGGCACATCATAAAAGACCAGAAGTTTGCTCAACCATATTCCTCTCACCAGGTACCCGAGGCTGGATCACCACCCCCTTTGGAGATCGAGGGCACACTCCTATACACTGTTGGGATGCTCCTCGACTCCAAGCAGTGTGGTAACATTCTGTAATATCCAGCCCAGGTATTTCCCTTCTAGACTGCCAGAGGGCGCACTTCCCAGATTCAAGATTTCTATTCAACACGGTAGCAAAATTAACTAGGTATAAACCACTACAGAAAGAGGCACACAAGCATTACATAGCAGCAAAGATTTCATGAAATTTTTCATTGACAAAGTTGAAAATATTACATGAGAAATTCAGGCTATTATATTAAAACCAGACAGTATTATAACTAACATTGTAGATTATAATATAGCAATATCTGATCAACATTTAGAATGTTTTACTCCCCTTAGAGAGTACTAGCTTCATTAATCTCTTCAGCGAAATCATCAACTTGCATACTAGATCCTTTACCTACATGTTTCTTTATACAGATTTGTCCTGGAGTAATTGAACCCCTTCTAAATATAATCAATTCTTCCCTTAGCACTGACTATGTACCAAAATCATTTAAATTAGCAGTTATTAAACCCCTGATTAAAAAAACTTGTCCTTGACCCCTGTCAACTGTCCAGCAATAGACCTATATCAAATCTCCCCTTTTTCTCCAAGATATTAGAAAAGCTTGTAGCACAGCAGCTATGCTCGTACTTGCATAGGAACAACATTCATGAACTGTATCGGTCAGGATTTAGACCTCATCATAGCACAGAGACAGCGTTAGTTAAAATAGTAATCACATTATGATGACCTAACTCTGGAATGGAGATCTCATCTACTCCAATTCCAGATTGCTGGGACTACGGCTGCTTCTAAGGCAAAACGGACTTCAGATAAAACCATAATTAACTTTTTTACACTATCTGTTGTTACCCAGATGAGGATGGGTTCCCTTCTGAGTCTGGTTCCTCTCAAGGTTTCTTCCTCTTAACATCTTAGGGAGTTTTTCCTTGCCACCGTCATCACCATCTTGTTCAATTGGGATAAATTCAAACATTTAAAATCTGTATACCATGTTTATACAGTATCTCACAAAAGCGAGTACACCCCTCACATTTTTGTAAATATTTGATTATATCTTTTCATTGTTACTGTACGTTTCTGCAAAGCTACTTTGAGACAATGTCCATTAAAAAAAAGTGTTATACAAATAAAATTGAATTGAATTGAATAGTTTGTTTACTAGCAGTAAATAGAAACGTCTGGTCAGACCCACAGCGAGCAGTTCACATCACACACACACACACACACACACATACACACACACGTGCACTCACGTCTCACGTGTCTTTTTTCTTCATCTTCTATAAACGTTAACGTGTAAAACCCACACCAAAGCTGACCTCATTTCTGTTTTATATTAAGAAAACACTTGAGTGCACACGGAGACGTGTTCACTGCATGGCGTGTTAATTACAGTTGTGATACCAACATGTGGTCAGTGCAGTAACATGAGAACCTGCTTTGTGTTTTCACATCTGTTATGAAACGCATGTTCGCTTTTGGCCTGGACGTCCGTCACACTAATATGTTTGTAGGTAAAGCTGTAACATTAATTTGATTATTGTATTTAGCTCCGCCAAGTATTTAGACCTGTTTAGTAAACCTCAAGAGCTTTGTAATGAAACAAAGCTTTACCACAACCCTGATAAATGTTGGTGATTTATTTGAATATGCCATCGTGTTCAACATTGTGCTGTGGCTCACGATCGTGTTGGCTCTCACCGTCATCGTAATCTCGTACAACCTGTGGAACATGGACCCGGGCTATCTAAAGCAGGGGTGTCCAATCTTATCCATAAAGGGCCGGTGTGGGTGTAGGTTTTCATTCCAACCAAACAGGAACCACACCTGATTCCACCTGTTTAATCAGTTGATTGGCTCTTGGCTTTCAATATACTCAGGTGTGGCTTCTGCTTGGTTGGAATGAAAACCTACACCCACACCGGCACTTTCAGGATAACATTGGACACGCCTGATCTACAGGATGACCAAACAAAAGATCCACATGGACTAAACGTCCATTCTGTCCTGTTCCTGATCGAGCTACATGTTGAATCTGAATTTACTGTTATTACTGGACCATAATGTCTGATACTGATGAGTTTTATTTGGTAATATTAACAATAGACAGGAAAGTTCAAAGACAATAGGTTAAAAAAAATGGATAGAAATGTATAGATTTTTATCTGACATGCAGTGAGTCATGGTGACAGAAACACAAAACAATAGCAGCGATATTTTATGAAAAATGTGCAGTGATTTTGACGATCTTGCTAGTTTAACTTCAACTCTCCGTCCCCTGGTACATTTAACTGAAACTTGTTTTCCTCTGTCCATCATGTGATTGAACTTTAGCCAAAATAAAACTGTTTCACCAACAAATATGAAACAGGAGACTGACTCAGAGCAAAGTTCACTTATTACCCAATAAAGTGTTCTATAACGGTCACATGCGCTATTTACTGTGAAAAAGGAACCTTGGGTTTTGAAGACAATGTGACTGTAGCGCCAAACCCACATCACTGTTTTACACAGCACTGTTGTTGAAATCAAGCACAGATGTCAAAACTTTCCAATCAGTCATCACTTATAAGGATCTGACATTTGTCTATTTAAAAAAACTGAGAATTCTCAGAAACTGCTTTCATTCTACCTTAATGAATCCAGAGCAGTGGGGTGATCTGAAGTGGTACAATGCAGGATGCTCGATTGTTTTTGATTTTTCAAATTTTATTTGAGTGATTACCTTGCTGTATTGGCATTGCAAAAGCACCAGTTTGTATTTTATTTTATTCTGCTTGATCTAACTGAGTAAACCATTTTTTTTTGTGTGTGTGTGTCATGGCACAAACCAAATTTTGCTTATACAGCTGTTGTCATGAGTCGTGGTCGAGCCAGAAGCAAGTGCAGATAATGACTTTATTTGAAGCAACGTACCGAGAGACTAAGACAACTTGACTAAACACTGTGGCATGAAACAAACACTGAGACATAAACAACATGAATCTACGACTACTTGGCCGAATACTGTGGCAAAACTAACCATAAACAAACGCGATCAAGAAACATGGAACACAGGGGTCTAAGACAACGAAAGACAAGCTAATGGTGCAGACAAGGACTATATATACACACACACACACACACACACACACACACACACACACACACACACACACACACACACACGAGTGCTCATTACCCAAAACATGAATCAGGTGCAGGTGGTCATGTGACAACTAGAGCAGTGCAGTGGCTGATGGGAAGTGGAGTCCAGAGTTTCCCGATACGTGACAGAACCCTCCCCCAAGGGCGCTACTCCCGGAGCGCCCAAAATTATACGTCCTCCCTCTGGTGGTCCTGGCCCCCTGGAGAAAATGTCCCCCGCAAACCCAGGAGGCCGGGCGGCTTCTACAATGGCACAGGGAGGCTGAGATATTTCCTCGGCAGAGCATGAAAGCGGAGCGACGTCCACAGCTGAACTGGAAGGCAGAGCGAAGTCCCCTGTAAGGACAGGGGGAGGAGCGTGGGTCTCCTCGAAGCAGAAGAGGGGAACGCTATCGGCCTTGGAGCAGGAAGGCTGAGCGACGTCCACAGCTGAACAGGGAGGCTGGGCAACGTCCACAACTGAACAGGGAGACGGAGGCTCTGAGGTCACTAGGTGAACCTTGGGCATGGGCGGAGCTTGGCTGGCCGTGTCGGTGGACTGGAGCGTGGGCGGAGCTTGGCTGGCCGTGTCGGCGGACGGGGGCGTGGGCGGAGCTTGGCTGGGCGTGAGCGGAACTTGGCTGGGCGTGAGCGGCATTTGGTCATTTGGGTCAGTAGGCCTGAACGTGAACTCAGGGACGCGAGGCTTGGCTTGGACCTTCCTGACTGGAGGCTGAACCTGGAGCTCAGGGACTGGAGGCTGGACCTGGAGCTCAGGGACTGGAGGCTGGACCTGGAGCTCAGGGACTGGAGGCTGGGCCTGGAGCTCAGGGACTGGAGGCTGGACCTGGAGCTCAGGGACTGGAGGCTGGACCTGGAGCTCAGGGACTGGAGACTTGACTTGGACATCAAAGCCTGGTGCTGGTGCCTCCCCACTGACCCTTTGCTGGAGCTCGGCAGGTGAACCCACCTCGTGGGGCTCAGGTTCGAGCTCTGAGGTCACCCTGTCGGTCCCGGGCTGGGTCTCTGTCCCGAACACAAATAACTAACAAAACTAACCATAAACAAACGCGATCAAGAAACATGGAACACAGGGGTCTAAGACAACGAAAGACAAGCTATTGGTGCAGACAAGGACTATATATACACACACGAGTGCTCATTACCCAAAATATGAATCAGGTGCAGGTGGTCATGTGACAACTAGAGCAGTGCAGTGGCTGATGGGAAGTGGAGTCCAGAGTTTCCCGATACGTGACAGCTGTTTACCGAAACCTCAATATCTCGGTCTCAGGATGGACCTAGCTCCTTGGAACAAAAACAAATCTCTAGAGCACATTACAAGGTACATGTACATTTTGGATTGGCACCCTGTCCAGGGTGTACCGTGCCTTGTGCCCGATGCTCCCTGGGATAGGCTCCAGGTTCCCCATGACCCTAAAAAGGAGTAAGCAGTAGAAGATGGATGGATGGATGGATGTACATTTTGGACATTCATGTTCCTTAGACTTACAACTTAAGCCCAAATTTAATGCTTGAGATTGCTCACTGTTCCACTTCTAGGGACAATTTATAATGGGAAGGGTTAGAGTCTCAGTCTTAATTTTTTAGGAGGTACCTAGATATAAGTATAGTATAGTGTGCATGCAGAACATTTCAGGTTTGAGACTTCTCTCTTTTTTTTATTATGGGGACGAGAAAGGGAATTTTTTTTAAATTTCCCCCCATTTCAGGTTGAATATCTCTGGAGGGGGACTAGATACAAACCTGAATTTTTCCCAGAAATACGTCCTCTATAGTAGCATTCTGCTGTAAACGTTGCAAGTTTGAGATTGGAGGTAAACTCTGCAGGACAGTAGGACCAAATTTGAATTACCAGCTTGATCTATCATGTTGGTACAGGTGTACAGTTTTTATGTGTGAATAGATTTGATCCAAATATTGAAGTACGGCGTTCTACAAATAAATCGTGCCATAAACAGAGCTGTGGCATTGTTTCTCCTGTGATAAAAGCAGAGCTGTAGTCACTTACTGCTTTTAGCACAGGAGACACAACACCATAGCTCTGTTTATCTATAAAAAAAATTAAGACTGAGACTCACGCCCTTCCCATTATTAACATAAACGCATTACATTTTGACTTAGGTTCCAAGTCTAAGGAACACAAATGTGCAAAATGTACATTGTGCTCTAGAGATCAGTTTCTGTTCCAAGGAGCTAGGACCATCCTGGGCAGTGATACTGAGGTATCTGCAAAATAGCTGTATAATCAAAATTTGTTGCATAAATGGTCAGGCAACCAACATAGCAATTACTGAACCACTTGAGATGGAATGACCCAGTGTGTTCTTACTGACTCGAAGCTGGGTAAAACTAGTGTCACAGCTCAGACACACATTTTGTGTCATTTTGGACATGTGGGTGAAACACGTGACTGATGTTTTTCATGAGGATCAGAAAGTTGTGGGTCCAAAGGTCTACTTTCTGGGTCATAATGTGTTCACAATGAAGATGATATAACTTAATACTAACTTAATAATAATAATAAGTTAAAATAAAATTTAAAAAAAAACATTCATTAAAAATAAACAAGAAATGACAGGAAATTGATCAGATTTTTTGATGCACTTGAGCCACAAATAACCTGTAGCAAAGCTCTTCCTGCCACTTCCTCTAAGGCCATCATGTCATAATCTTACCCAGTGCTAGAGGTGCAAAACCACAGACAAGAAGAAAAAAGAAAAAACAGTAGCTGAACAACGTTAAGCACGTTGCACAGCTTGAATGTGGGATTTGTTTTTTACTTTGAGCAGCTGTGACAACACCCATATCACAGACTTTCGGTGCTTGAGAGAAAAGTATAACGGTTATAGTATGTGGTATTTATGTATATTTTGTCCCATTAAAAAAAACACACACATTTTGCTTAGAACATTTGGCATATACAGTATTTAATCTACATACTACACTTGGTTCAAATGACATTCTTAAGCTCCATAATCTCACTTTTAAACAAATGATCTTATAAAATAGTAATATATAGTAGTTTGCTGCAATTCTGCCTTAATCAGCCTTTGGGAGGTGGTGGAGGTGGTTTAATAACTTTAAACAGTATTAGTAGCTTATCAAAACTCCTCTTGTTAATGTACAAATCAGCATAAGAAAGAGAACATTCGGGATAAAGATATTTTAAAACAGATCGTACATTTTATTTCATTGCACATTTTAATGTCATTTTAATGTGAACTAACCCTACAATTGAAACTGAAACACTCTCAGTGCATTATGGGAATATCTCGGCCAGCGAGACGATATATATAATGACAAAACGTCTGGCTAGAACAAACTGTACACTTTTCTTCCACGTTTCTTAAAATGGTCGGTGTTCTAGTAAGAACACCGACTGGACATGTTTTAAGCATTTGAAACTTGACTCACTTCAGTCCTGTCACTATTTCAAATCATCTTTGTAAGTGACTCAAACAATGCAAGTTTTGATTCGCATCTCAAACAGCATCTAGAACACCGCTTTAGCTTATAAAGATTGGGCTTTAAAAAGAAAAGAAAGAAAAAAGCTTCATGTGCGCTTGTGAATTGATTCATTTTGTTTCATAAATGAATCATTTGTGAATCATCCATCACAAATCAGTAGCTGAAGAAATGGGGCTTCTTCATGGATATAATGAAACATCCATAAAAATAAAGTCTGTGTGTTTGGGTTCGAACCTGCAGCTGTGTGAGGTCATTCGTCTGCGTGGGGTCACTCCGGTCACAGGATTGGGGGCTGTAGAAGAGCGTACGTGCTGTTGAGGTTATTCGTCCTGACGCATCTGTTCATTGGGGTGTACGGCACCTCATCATACTGAAAGAATAACGTGATGTGACAGGATTAATAAACACAAGTTTAACTCGTATGTTGAAGACACAACACCACAGTGGGAAAAAAAAACAATCATTAAATAGAAGTACTTGTATATGTACTAGTAATAATAAATAAGTAATTATTTCCAAATATACTAAATATATTAACATTAATCTATTTGTTAGCTTTTTATGTGAGCAAACTTTTTGTGTCACTTTGTGTGCAAATGCATTTAATAGGCATTTAAATAGATTTTAACATGTTTACCAACACAACTTGGTAAAAACGTCTAAATCTGTACAGCATGATGCATCTTTCACGTAAGGGACTTTCCGACTTCACAGCAACAGACACCATGCCCACGACTACACACAATGCCTCAAACACCCAATTTATCTCACTTCACTTTTAACAAGTTTAATTGATGATATTTAAGAAGTGTTTTTTTTCTAAAGAGCAAAATCTATTAAAATATCAAGTTGTAAAAAATTTTTTTAAATATGAATTCACATTTGGAGAAAAAAGAAAGAAAAATATTTAATAAAAACACGTTAACCTACCAAAGCGACTGTGTTGTCCTGACGCAGCTGTAAACCAGGGTCTGGATGTTGCCTTCCAGGTTTTGGAGTTCTTTTGCATCGGCAAACTTTAAAACCTAAAATGTCACAATTCATTCAGAATGAACCCAAAAACAATTTTTTTTATACATGACTTTATTACCTTATTATCTAAGATCCCTAAATCACAGGTTCTGAATCTTTTTACATTCAGGGAACCCTTAAACTGTGAAACAGATTTCACGGACCCATCAGGACACTCATGAAAGTGTCTTAAGCTCATCGTTTAAACATGTACGGCAAGATTTTGGTCATTTTTTGAAGCCATATTCCTAAACGGAACATATTAGGTCACAGCTGTTGTATTATTTATAAGCCGACTTGCATTTGAGCGATTGTGATTTGGATCAAACAGGATAATTACAAATATTACTGTGATAATGGTGGTTTGTAATTTTCAGCTAAAGTTAAAAATGTATAAAAAATTTTTTTTTTAAATAATATAGTAACTTATAGTAAAAAATAAATAAATAAATAGTAGTAAATTGACAGTAAAGTTCTGTATGTTCAATATGCAATTGATGCAGACATTACAACATTTAAGATTTTTGACCCATTCCTCTGAAGAAATCTTAAAAACAAAATGGAGGAACAGTTCATTAATACGCAGCATCACACCAGATATTGCCTCGCTGTTTTCTTATCTGGATAAAAAAATATAGCCGTATCATTCATAAACATACGCTCGGGTTTGTGTTGGAAAATCTCTGATCTTCTTGATAGCAAAGTTGGCACCTGGTTGTAATGGTATTAGTTTCAATGAACAAGGAAGAACGTTTAAATGACATTGTATATTCAGCTTAAGTGTATTCAAAGGGTGTCCTATATACTAAAAAATGATAAGATGTTATAGTTAGCTATTAGTGATAATCAGATATAGTATGTCAACAAGTTAAGCCTTTAAACAACAACAACAACAATAATGTTTGTATATTCAGTTTCTAATTAAGGAGTATTCTGGAGTATATTTACACTCACCCATGATGACAAAAATGACGAGACAGATTATTACAAGGGTGATGAAGAGACTTTTCCAGAGTCTGACCTCTTCACATTTATCTGCTGTCTGATTAGGCCGCTGCTTAACCTCACACGTCTGATTCTCTGGAAAGAGACAGATTTTTTTTTTTTGCAATGTGTTATGTCAGGTTTAGAAGTGAACGCAAAATATGTAATAGGAACAACATTGTATTTTTATTTTTCTAAATCACAGAATACAGGCTGAAATCTAAAATGATTAAATTTCTCACAGAAATCGTGTCTCAGTCAACTCACCAGCTGAATGATTCCGGATGTAAAGTCTGATTCCACTGCTGATGTTGGGAGGTGAACCACTTTGAATACAATAATACACTCCTAATTCATTAGTACTGATATTGTGTATAAATAAACTGCTGTTATATTGCACTGAGAATCTCTTGCTGAAGGTCATGCTACTGTAATTTGGGCGCGTGGATCTGCTCGAGAAAGAGCGTAATATAAACACCGGAGGTTCTGACGGCTTCATCAGGAACCAGAGCACATCTCTTACAGACACCTCACACTTTAGAGTCACATTTTGTCCCAAATCTACTGACTTCTCTGTGAAACCTTCTGCAGCTCCACAGCACACAAGTAGATCTAGTCATGACAAAACACACACACATACACCACAAGGGTTTAGAATAACCTACATGTCATTCCTGCAGAAACTAAACTCAAAAGACAACATTTTAGGTACAGAATCCCTGTTGAATCAGAAACATATGAATTTACTCACAGAAATGAAGTTTTATTATCCTCATGCTGAATTCTGAACACCAGACACAAGCGTTAAACACTCTGAGGCTGCGCTACTTCAGTCAGGAAACACTTCAGTTGAGCTTCAGACGCTGGGGTATACGGAAGTAGGAGCTAATCTTGCACAGACCACAATGTGTGTGTGTGTGTTTTCAGTCATCTCTCGTTTTCTTGCTCATCCACACCATTAAAGTGAACTTTCACACGAAAGATCATTCAAGACCATTAGCACTGCCCTTTTATTGCCTTTGTTAATCACTTGCAATTGAATTTATTGACATGTTTACTCAGGAATCACAGAAAACATTCAGTTTAGGAAGTACATTTGTACCTTCATACTAAAGTCAAGCTGAAGTGAGCAGAAGAGTCAAAATGTTCCTCTGTGTTTTACGAAACAGATGCTTTGTGATGAAAAATGATAAGACGTGTATGTAGATGAATAAACAATGAGAAAATCTTTGTGGAAAGCAAATAAACAGCAAGGGTGTGATTTTTTATAGATGCTGTATAAATTGTCAAGCCTGTAGTTTTAATGACAGCCTCGGTTCGATCCTGAGCTTTGGTTATGTACAATTATTGCAATTTACACTGGTTTTGAAGGCATAGACGTTTGAGTTTTTAAGAGCTCATGGTTGAATCGTAGTAAATTTTGACAAATGTGATATTTTGATCATTTTACATATTCAAATGTATGTAAATATTAAATCATTTACATAATTATATATATACATAATTGGGGGGGGGGGGGGGGGGGGCTTCGTTATCAAAGGCAAAGGTCTGAAATTTTCCAGTCAGAATGAAGAGAAGCGCCCCTAGTGGTGGCCAAGTTTTATGACATGAAGTGAAAATTCTATATAAAACACCACAAAAAATTTACTTATACGGTATATTATTAAAAAAAATATTATAAAAATAACAACTTATACTGTATATTAATGATAAAAAAAATAATGGAAAAAAAACCCACAATTGATTATTAAAGAAATGTTATATTTGTATGAAAATTTGTTCAGAGGCCTAAAACATAACAAGCAACAACTATTAATTTTTTTGTGTTTAGAAATATTTTAGTTTCACATGAAAGTGCAATGAAATGTTTAAGATATGCTAGGACTGCATTTAGAATGTCAAATACAAATTTAACCCTTAAGAAATTGTATTCAGGAACTGGTTAGTAAGTTACCCAAATGCCCAGCAGGGGGCGGTCAAAATCAGGAGGAACTGGGACATTTTATTTCCAAGACCTAGTGGGGCCAATGTATAATTGGTTCCCCTATAAAAAGAAATGAAATAAAGGTATTGGCACTGATTTGTGTTGGTTTGGTTTGGGATTTTATGCTGTGGTATTGAAATGTAAGTCTGTGGCTGAGTGGAATGGGGATAGAGGTGAAAAAACTGCTGTGGTATAAGAGGAATAAAACACTTGGGGATGTGCTGATATAGGAAAATAATCAATAACATTAACTGGACTTCATGACACCACCCTGTCACTGATTCTGATTATAAACTCCTGTGAGAATTTTACTGCAGAAGGTCACACTCTGAGAATGAGAAGCGGGATATGGAGCTGAAAACCGTAGACGTGTGTGAGACGTGTTAGTGTGTAGACTGCAACCGCAATCGTGTAGCACAGCTAAAAAAAAAACAGTGACCTCTGTGTGTGTGTGTGTGTGTGTGTGTGTGTGTGTGTGTGTGTGTGTGTGTGTATGTGTGTGTGTGTGTGTGTGTGTGTTACACCACAGGGTGAAATGGAATAAACTCCACCACAGTGTAGCTGCTTTCATTATGCGCTTTTGGTAACCAACTCTGTAAAAGAGCAAAAAGTCATGAGGACTGTGTGTAGATTTATCTGTTAAATACATTTGAAGTGTTTTCTTTTACTTTAAAATAGAATTGAACACACTGTACATACATAATACACTGTACACATTAACGTTGTGTATTAACAGAGTGTTAAGTGTGTATTTGTATCCAGTGAATTTACCTGTGATCCACTGACTTCCTGAAGCTTCACATCACAGTTTGGAGATTTGGTTTTTCCACAGCAGGTAACGATCGAGACTAAAACATCACAATGCAGTCTGAATAAACCGAGCAGACTCCAACACTAATTGGGGGATTTGTATCATACTACTATAAAAATAAATAGTAAATAATAATTACAAAATGCAGGAAAGTTTATTCTGAAAATATTACAGCAGAAGTGATTAAACCGGTGCTGCATTCAGTCAGTGTAGAATATATTAGCATTTCTACACAATGGACAGAGGAAATGATTTATTACTCACCTGTGACTGCAACCAACAGAACGCCGTTCATTATTCCTGATATCATGAAGAGATTTCTCCACAGTCTGATTTCTATATCTTCATCAGCGGTCTGACTCTCTGGAAAAATTACAAAAATCAGATAATTTAAACTTCATTAGTAAATAAAGCACACAGTGAAATTATAATGAAGTATTGATTTATCTCAGACATTTCCTGTGAATTTAATAAATAAACTCACCAGCTGAATGATTCCGGATGTAAAGTCTGATTCCTCTGCTGATGTTGTAAGGTGAACCAGTTTGAATACAATAATACACCCCTATTTCATTAGTACTGATATTGTGTATAAATAAACTGCTGTTATATTGCACTGAGAATCTCTTGCTGAAGGTCATGCTACTGTAAATTAGGCTCGTGGATCTGCTTGAGAAAGAGCGTAATATAAACACTGGAGGTTCTGACGGCTTCATCAGGAACCAGAGCACATTGTTTACAGACACCTCACACTTTAGAGTCACATTTTGTCCCAAATCTACCGACTTCTCTGTGAAACCTTCTGCAGCTCCACAGCACACAAGTAGATCTAGTAAAGAGGAAAAAAATACTTCATTGTGGTGATTCTCTGTTCATTAAGAAGTAATACACAAATGTATCAATCAGGAAAGTACTCATTAAATACGATCAGTGATGTAGCTAAAGGAAATAAACTTACAGAAGTGAATGTGGAGGATCTTCATGATGAAACTTGATCTCTGTTCACAAGGTGTAAATAGTCAGTGAGGAAGCTTCAGACATGAAGAAGTTTAGAGCTACAGGACTGAGGGGGGAAGTGACAGATCAACTCGCTCTGACCGCAAGGGTTTTTTCACCTCATGTGTGTAGAAAAACATCTTCTCAACTCCCAAGATGATTTCTGGAGGCATTTCACAAAAGCTGTGAATTTATTTAGTGATAAACAATTATAACTCTATTCGGTTTAGTCTCCCTGGTATAGGGGATTGGTTAGGGTCGGGGTGTTGAACTCACTGTAGGTAACGACTCACATTACACTTAGTCTAATGTCGAGTGGGCCGGGGGAAAAAAAACTAAACTTAAATCAGTTTAATGAGCAATAAAACATCACCAACTCCTCTTAAATGTGTTCATTTAACTGAGAGATACATTCTGAATACACAAACTGAACTGAACACACTATATCTCCTACACAACACATGAGCACATTGCAGTTCATTACTAAATGATGGCTTTATGGTGTCCGGTTGCTGTGAAACCGCTTATTTAGTTCTTTTTTAGAAATAGACACAGTTACAGTGTTAAATGTTTCGCTTGTTAATGAAGAATTACATCATTAGCACATTCCGCCAGTAGCTGAGTTTACAGCCCTGAGTTTGTTGCTCCATTTTGCCCCCTAGTGGAATAACAGAGACTCACTCTTAAAAAAAAGATATTTTTTATTTTATTATTGCTCCACAAACAGCAGGGGAGTCAGTGCTACACTGTGTTTTATACACACACTCCTGTGTTCCTTTCCTTTTTCCTGCCTCTGTTCACAAACTAGAGGAGGAGTGGAAAAAACACGTCTGTAGGTGAACTGGCTCTAGATGTGAATGAGTGTGAGTGTGTGTGTGTGTGTGTATGTGTGTGTGTGTACACACTTCATCACACCAGTCCATCACTGATTATTTCCCTAGAACAGCACGACACAGTGTTTAATTCCTTACAGATGAATAGAATCAGACACAGTCACACAGGTACAGGTTGGAAAGTGGGCCTTTTCTTGAAAGAACACACGCTTCATTCAGTAGACATTTGACTTGCAGTGGCTTTATGGCCTGCTGTTAAACAGTTACAAAGAGAGCGAGAGGAGATGTGCAGTAAAGCTCCAGCCATCTTCCCTTCTGAAACATTACACTGTCAGCATCAGCAGCTAAATATGAGAAACATGGACAAAGGTTTAGTTTGATGATGTAGAGAAAATCTCCTGTGAGAATTTTACTGCAGAAGGTCACACTCTGAGAATGAGAAGCGATAGATGGAGCTGTACACCTTAGACGTGTGTGAGACGTATTAGCATGCAGAATGTAACCGCAATCATGCAGCACAGCTTATGAAAAAAAAAAAAAAAAACAATGACCAGTGTGTGTGTGTGTGTGTGTGTGTGTGTGTGTGTGTGTGTGTGTGTGTGTGTGTTTTACACCACAGGGTGAAACGGAATAAACTCCACCACAGTGTAGCTGCTTTCATTATGCGCTTTTGCCACCCAACTCTGTAAAAGAGCAAAAACATCATGAGGACTGTGTGTAGATGTATCTGTTAAACACATTTAAAGTGTTTTTTTTTTTTTGTTTTTTTTTTTTACTTCAAAATAGAATTTAACACACTGAACATACATAATACACTGTACACATTAACGTTGTGTATTAACAGAGTGTTAAGTGTGTATTTGTATCCAGTGAATTTACCTGTGATCCACTGACTTCTTGAAGCTTCACATCACAGTTTGGAGATTTGGTTTTTCCACAGCAGGTAACGATCGAGACTAAAACATCACAATTCAGTCTGAATCAACCGAGCTGACTCCAACACTGACTACGTTTACATGGACAGCAGTAATCTAATTATTGACCTTACTCTGAGTAAGATAATAATGTGATTAAGGTGTTTACATGAGTCGCTTTTAGAATACTCTGTTCATGTACCCGTTTTACGTGTTATAGAACATAATTAGATGAAAGGCCCACGTCATTACGTCACTGCGCCACGCCATCCAACGTCCCTCAAGAATTTGACGTAATAAACATATAGTTCGTCTTCGTTATGGTACTGTATACAGTTTTGGGTGTTTTTATTTCATTTTTTTGCGAACGCTTTTAGTGCAGCTAATTATTTGTTATGCTGTACGTGCAAATAGACGACTGCTTGAAGCCGTGGGCTGCGTCCCAAACCACGTACTTATCGTCTATATAGTAGCCGAGATACATGTATTTTTCCCCACTACAGGCCTATAGTAGGCAAGTATGCGGTTTGGGACGCAACCGTACTCTCTTGTTTGCGGTAAAATGTTGAACACTGCCATGTGTGATCGTGTCCTGTCGCAAAATGCAGTGAAAACTCTCACACGACGTTAATAATGTGATTAAGGTGTGTATATGTCTGTAATACACGTCCATAATGCGACTAAAACAGGAATACTCCACACGTCTTAATTCGATTAGTGTTTACTTCGAGTATGACCTTAATCAGATTAAGATCATTAAAAATTGCTGTTTACATGGTAGTTTCTTAATCACAGTATTGTCTTAATCGGGTTAATAGTGGATTATTGTTGTCCATGTAAACACACTGAATGATTGTGGGATTCTTTTTTCCTACATTTAGTTATATTTTTTTTTCATACAACTCAAAAATCATTTATCCATCCATTTTCTGTAGCGCTTATCCTACACAGGGTTGTGGGGAACCTGGAGCCTATTCCACGGAACAAGGCGGGGGACACTTTGGACAGGGTGCCAACCCATCGCAGGGCACAATCACACACACAATACGGACAATCTGGAAATGCCAATCACCCTACAATTCAAGTCTTTGGACTAGAGAGGAAAACCCCCAAAGCACGAGGAGAACATGCGATCGGCACGATTCGAACCGTTAATCCCTGAGGTGCAAGGCAACAATGCTAACCTCAAAGCCACCGTTACCCCCTCTTTTATTCACAAAAATGATCAAATATTTAAATAATAATTACAAAATTATGGAAAGTTCATTATTAAAATATATAAATGATTATATATAAAACAGAAGAGATTAAGATGGAGTATATTTACACTCACCTGCGACTACAGCAATGACGAGACAGTTTATTGTTCCGAGTACGATGAAGAGAATCCGCCAGAGTCCGACGTCTTCACATTGATCCGCTGTCTGATTCGGCCGCTGTTCAGTTTCACACGTCTGATTCTCTGGAAATGATACAGTGCACTTAACGTACAGTTTATGTACAAAGACAGAATTTTCTTTTGCAATGTGTTATATCAGACATAGAAGTAATGGCAAAATAATTAATAACAAAAAAAAGATTTTCATGCAATTTAGAGTTTGTTTTAAATCACAGAATACAAGTTGAAATCTAACATGATTAAATTTCTCACAGAAATCGTCTCTCAGAGAACTCACCAGCTGAACGATTCCTGATGTAAAGTCTGATTCCACTGCTGATGTCGGGAGGTGAACCAGTTTGAGTTTGAATACAATAATATACTCCTAATTCATTGGTACTGATATTGTGTATAAATAAACTGCTGTTATATTGTAGTAAGAATCTCTTGCTGAAGGTCGTGTTACTGTATTCTGGCGTCAGGCTTCTACTTGAGAAAGAGCGTAATATAAACACTGGAGGTTCTGACGGCTTCATCAGGAACCAGAACACATCTCTTACAGACACCTGACACTTTAGAGTCACATTTTGTCCCAAATCTACCGACTTCTCTGTGAAACCTTCTGCAGCTCCACAGCACACATGTAGATCTAGTAAAGAGGAAAGAAATACTTCATTGTGGTGATTCTCTGTTCATTAAGAAGTAATACACAAATGTATCAATCAGGAAAGTACTCATTAAATACGATCAGTGATGTAGCTAAAGGAAATAAACTTACAGAAGTGAATGTGGAGGATCTTCATGATGAAACTTGATCTCTGTTCACAAGTTGTAAATAGTCAGTGAGGAAGCTTCAGACTTGAAGAAGTTTAGAGCTACAGGACTGAGGGGGGAAGTGACAGTTCAACTCACTCTGAATGTAAGGGTTTTTTCACCTCATGTGTGTAGAAAAACATCTTCTCAACTCCCCAGATGATTTCTGGAGGCATTTCACAAAAGCAGTGAATTTATTTACTGATAAACAATTATAACTCTATTCGGTTTAGTCTCCCTGGTATAGGGGATTGGTTAGGGTCGGGGTGTTGAACTCACTGTAGGTAACGACTCACATTACACTTAGTCTAATGTCGAGTGGGCCGGGGGGGAAAAAACTAAACTTAAATCAGTTTAATGAGCAATAAAACATCACCAACTCCTCTTAAATGTGTTCCATTAACTGAGAGATACATTCTGAATACACAAACTGAACTGAACACACTATATCTCCTACACAACACATGAGCACACTGCAGTTCATTACTAAATAATGGCTTTATGGTGTCTGGTTGCTGTGAAACCCCTAATTTAGTTCTTTTTTTTAGAAAGAGACACAGTTACAGTGTTAAATGTTTCGCTTGTTAATGAAGAATTACATCATTAGCACATTCTGTCAGTAGCTGCGTTTACAGCCCTGAGTTTGTTGCTCCATTTTGCCCCCTAGTGGAATAACAGAGACTCACTCTTAAAAAAAAGATATTTTTTATTTTATTATTGCTCCACAAACAGCAGGGGAGTCAGTGCTACACTGTGTTTTATACACACACTCCTGTGTTCCTTTCCTTTTTCCTGCCTCTGTTCACAAACTAGAGGAGGAGTGGAAAAAACACGTCTGTAGGTGAACTGGCTCTAGATGTGAATGAGTGTGTGAGTGTGTGTGTGTGTGTGTGTGTGTGTGTGTGTGTGTGTGTACACACATCAGCACACCAGTCCATCACTAATTATTTCCCTAGAACAGCACGACACAGTGTTTAATTCCTTACAGATGAATAGAATCAGACACAGTGACACAGGTACAAGTTTGAAAGTGGGCCTTTGCTTGTAAGAACACAAGCTTCATTCAGTAGACATCTGACTTGCAGTGGCTTTATGGCCTGGTGTTAAACAGTTACAAAGACAGCGAGAGGAGATGTGCAGTAAAGCTCCAGCCATCTTCCCTTCTGAAACATTACACTGTCAGCATCAGCAGCTAAATATGAGAAACATGGACAAAGGTTTAGTTTGATGATGTAGAGAAAATCTCCTGTGAGAATTTTACTGAAGAAGGTCACACTCTGAGAATGAGAAGCGATAGATGGAGCTGTACACCTTAGACGTGTGTGAGACGTGTTAGCGTGCAGAATGTAACCGCAATCATGCAGCACAGCTTATGAAAAAAGCAAAAGAATGACCAATGTGTGTGTGTGTGTGTGTGTGTGTGTGTGTGTGTTACACCACAGGGTGAAATGGAATAAACTCCACCACAGTGTAGCTGCTTTCTTTATGCGCTTTTGCCAACCAACTCTGTAAAAGAGCAAAAACATCATGAGGACTGTGTGTAGATTTATCTGTTAAACACATTTAAAGTGGTTTTTTTTTTTTTTTTTTTGTTTTTTTTACTTCAAAATAGAATTTAACACACTGTACATACATAATACACTGTACACATTAACGTTGTGTATTAACAGAGTGTTAAGTGTGTATTTGTATCCAGTGAATTTACCTGTGATCCACTGACTTCTTGAAGCTTCACATCACAGTTTGGAGATTTGGTTTTTCCACAGCAGGTAACGATCGAGACTAAAACATCACAATGCAGTCTGAATCAACCGAGCTGACTCCAACACTGACTACGTTTACATGGACAGCAGTAATCTAATTATTGACCTTACTCTGAGTAAGATAATAATGGGATTAAGGTGTTTACATGAGTCGCTTTTAGAATACTCTGTTCATGTACCCGTTTTACGTGTTATATAACATAATTAGATTAACGGCACACGTCATCATGTCACCGCGTCACGCCGACCGACATCCCTCCAGAATTTCACGTATCAACATACAGTTGGTCTTCGTTATGGTACTGTATACAGTTTTGGGTGTTTTTATTAAATTTTTTTACAAAAGCTTTAAGTGCACTTAATTATTTGTCATGCTGTACGTGCAAATAGACGACTGCTTGAAGCCGTGGGCTGCATCCAAAACCGCGTACTTACCGTCTATATAGTAGCCGAGATACATGTATTTTTCCTGCTACAGGCCTATAGTAGGCAAGTATGCGGTTTAGGACGCAGCCGAACTCTCTTTTTCGCTGTAAAATGTTGAACACTGCCGTGTGTGATCGTGTCCTGTTGCAAAATGCGGTGAAAACTCTCACACGACGTTCATAATGTGATTAAGGTGTTTACATGTCTGTAATACACGTTGATAATGCGACTAAAACAGGAGTACTCCACACGTCTTAATTCGATTAGTGTTTACTTCGAGTATGACCTTAATCAGATTAAGATAATTAAAATTGCTGTTTACATGGTAGTTTCTTAATCACAGTATTGTCTTAATCGGGTTAATAGTGGATTATTGTTGTCCATGTAAACACACTGAATGATTGTGGGATTCTTTTTTCTTACATTTAGTTATTTATTTTTTTTCATACAACTCAAAAATCATTTATCCATCCATTTTCTGTAGTGTTTATCCTACACAGGGTTGTGGGGAACCTGGAGCCTATTCCAGACAACAAGGTGGGGGACACCTTGGACAGGGTGCCAACCCATCGCAGGGCACAATCACACACACAATACGGACAATCTGGAAATGCCAATCACCCTACAATTCAAGTCTTTGGACTGGAGATGAAAACCCCCAAAGCACGAGGAGAACATGCGATCGGCACGATTTGAACCGTTAATCCCTGAGGTGCAACGCAACAATGCTAACCTCAAAGCCACCGTTACCCCCTCTTTTATTCACATAAATGATAAAATATTTAAATAATATTTACAAAATTATGGAAAGTTCATTATTAAAATATATAAATGATTATATATAAAACAGAAGAGATTAAGCTGGAGTATATTTACACTCACCTGCGACTACAGCAATGACGAGACAGTTTATTGTTCCGAGTACGATGAAGAGAATCCGCCAGAGTCCGACGTCCTCACATTGATCTGCTGTCTGATTCGGCCGCTGTTCAGTTTCACACGTCTGATTCTCTGGAAATGATACGGTTCACTTAATGTATGGTTTATGTACAAAGACAGAATTTTCTTTTGCAATGTGTTATATCAGACATAGAAGTAATGGCAAAATAATTAATAACAAAAAAAAGATTTTCATGCAATTTTAGAGTTTGTTTTAAATCACAGAATACAAGTTGAAATCTAAAATGATTAAATTTCTCACAGAAATCGTCTCTCAGTGAACTCACCAGCTGAATGATTCCGGATGTAAAGTCTGATTCCACTGCTGATGTCGGGAGGTGAACCAGTTTGAGTTTGAGTACAATAATACACTCCTAATTCATTAGTACTGATATTGTGTATAAATAAACTGCTGTTATATTGTAGTAAGAATCTCTTGCTGAAGGTCGTGTTACTGTATTCTGGTGTCAGCCTTCTACTTGAGAAAGAGCGTAATATAAACACTGGAGGTTCTGACGGCTTCATCAGGAACCAGTACACATCTTTCACAGACACCTGACACTTTAGAGTCACATTTTGTCCCAAATCTACCGACTTCTCTGTGAAACCTTCTGCAGCTCCACAGCACACAAGTAGACCTAGGAAAGAGGAAAGAAATACTTCATTGTGGTGATTCTCTGTTCATTAAGAAGTAATACACAAATGTATCAATCAGGAAAGTACTCATTAAATACGATCAGTGATGTAGCTAAAGGAAATAAACTTACAGAAGTGAATGTGGAGGATCTTCATGATGAAACTTGATCTCTGTTCACAAGGTGTAAATAGTCAGTGAGGAAGCTTCAGACATGAAGAAGTTTAGAGCTACAGGACTGAGGGGGGGAAGTGACAGTTCAACTCGCTCTGACTGCAAGGTTTTTTTCACCTCATATGTGTTGAAAAACATCTTCTCAACTCCCCAGATGATTTCTGGAGGCATTTCACAAAAGCTGTGAATTTATTTACTGATAAACAATTATAACTCTATTCAGTTTAGTCTCCCTGGTATAGGGGATTGGTTAGGGTCGGGGTGTCGAACTCACTGTAGGTAACGACTCACATTACACTTAGTCTAATGTCGAGTAGGCCGGGGGGAAAAAAACTAAACTTAAATCAGTTTAATGAGCATTAAAACATCACCAACTCCTCTTAAATGTGTTCATTTAACTGAGAGATACATTCTGAATACACAAACTGCACTGAACACACTATATCTCCTACACAACACATGAGCACACTGCAGTTCATTACTAAATGATGGCTTTATGGTGTCTGGTTGCTGTGAAACCCCTAATTTAGTTCTTTTTTAGAAAGAGACACAGTTACAGTGTTAAATGTTTCGCTTGTTAATGAAGAATTACATCATTAGCACATTCTGTTAGTAGCTGAGTTTACTGCCCTGAGTTTGTTGCTCCATTTTGCCCCCTAGTGGAATAACACAGACTCACTCTTTTAAAAAAAGATATTTTTTATTTTATTATTGCGGTCCACAAACAGCAGGGGAGTCAGTGTTACACTGTGTTTTATACACACACTCCTGTGTTCCTTTTTATTTTCCTGCCTCTGTTCACAGACTAGAGGAGGAGTGGAAAAAACACGTCTGTAGGTGAACTGGCTCTAGATGTGAATGAGTGTGTGTGTGTGTGTGTGTGTGTGTGTGTGTGTGTGTGTGTGTGTGTGTGTGTGTGTGTGTGTGTGTGTACATGCTTCATCACACCAGTCCATCACTGATTATTTCCCTAGAACAGCACGACACAGTGTTTAATTCCTTACAGATGAATAGAATAAGACACAGTGACACAGGTACAAGTTAGAAAGTGGGCCTTTGCTTGAAAGAACACAAGCTTCATTCAGTAGACATTTGACTTGCAGTGACTTTATGGCCTGGTGTTAAACAGTTACAAAGACAGCGAGAGGAGATGTGCAGTAAAGCTCCAGCCATCTTCCCTTCTGAAACATTACACTGTCAGCATCAGCAGCTAAATATGAGAAACATGGACAAAGGTTTAGTTTGATGATGTAGAGAAAATCTCCTGTGAGAATTTTACTGCAGAAGGTCACACTCTGAGAATGAGAAGCGATAGATGGAGCTGTACACCTTAGACGTGTGTGAGACGTGTTAGCGTGCAGAATGTAACCGCAATCATGCAGCACAGCTTATGAAAGAAAAAAAAAACAATGACCAATGTGTGTGTGTGTGTGTGTGTGTGTGTGTGTGTGTGTGTGTGGGTGTGTGTGTGGGTGTGTGTGTGTGTTACACCACAGGGTGAAATGGAATAAACTCCACCACAGTGTAGCTGCTTTCATTATGCGCTTTTGCCAACCAACTCTGTAAAAAAGCAAAAACATCATGAGGACTGTGTGTAGATTTATCTGTTAAATACATTTAAAGTGTTTTTTTTTTACTTCAAAATAGAATTGAACACACTGTACATACATAATACACTGTACACATTAACGTTGTGTATTAACAGAGTGTTAAGTGTGTATTTGTATCCAGTGAACTTACCTGTGATCCACTGACTTCTTGAAGCTTCACATCACAGTTTGGAGATTTGGTTTTTCCACAGCAGGTAACGATCGAGACTAAAACATCACAATGCAGTCTGAATCAACCGAGCTGACTCCAACACTGACTACGTTTACATGGACAGCAGTAATCTAATTATTGACCTTACTCTGAGTAAGATAATAATGGGATTAAGGTGTTTACATGAGTCGCTTTTAGAATACTCTGTTCATGTACCCGTTTTACGTGTTATAGAACATAATTAGATTAACGGCACACGTCATTACGTCACTGCGCCACTCCATCCAACGTCCCTCCAGAATTTCACGTATCAATATACAGTTCGTCTTGGTTATGGTACCGTATACAGTTTTTGGTGTTTCTATTTTTTTTTTTTGTACAAACGCTTTAAGTGCAGTTAATTATTTGTCATGCTGTATGTGCAAATAGACTACTGCTTGAAGCCGTGGGCTGCATCCCAAACCGCGTACTTACCGTCTATATAGTAGCCGAGATACATGTATTTTTCTCCACTACAGGCCTATAGTAGGCAAGTATGCGGTTTATGACACAGCCGAACTCTCTTGTTCGCTGTAAAATGTTGAACACTGCCATGTGTGATCGTGTCCTGTCGCAAAATGCGGTGAAAACTCTCACACGACGTTAATAATGCGATTAAGGTGTTTACATGTCTGTAATACACGCCGATAATGCGACTAAAACAGGAATACTCCACACGTCTTAATTCGATTAGTGTTTACTTCGAGTATGACCTTAATCAGATTAAGATCATTAAAAATTGCTGTTTACATGGTAGTTTCTTAATCACAGTATTGTCTTAATCGGGTTAATAGTGGATTATTGTTGTCCATGTAAACACACTGAATGATTGTGGGATTCTTTTTTCTTACATTTAGTTATATTTTTGTTTCATACAACTCAAAAATCATTTATCCATCCATTTTCTGTAGCGCTTATCCTACACAGGGTTGTGGGGAACCTGGAGCCTATTCCAGGGAACAAGGTGGGGGAAACCTTGGACAGGGTGCCAACCCATCGCAGGGCTCAAACACACACACACACTACGGACAATCTGGAAATGCCAATCAGCCTACAATTCGTCTTTGGACTGGAGAGGAAAACCACGAAAGCACGAGCAGAACATGCGATCGGAGGTGGCACGATTCGAACCGTTAATCCCTGAGGTGCAAGGCAACAATGCTAACCTCAAAGCCACCGTTACCCCCTCTTTTATTCACATAAATGATCAAATATTTAAATAATATTTACAAAATTATGGAAAGTTCATTATTAAAATATATAAATGATTATATATAAAACAGAAGAGATTAAGCTGGAGTATATTTACACTCACCTGCGACTACAGCAATGACGAGACAGTTTATTGTTCCGAGTACGATGAAGAGAATCCGCCAGAGTCCGACGTCTTCACATTGATCCGCTGTCTGATTCGGCCGCTGTTCAGTTTCACACATCTGATTCTCTGGAAATGATACGGTGCACTTAATGTATGGTTTATGTACAAAGACAGAATTTTCTTTTGCAATGTGTTATATCAGACATAGAAGTAATGGCAAAATAATTAATAACAAAAAAAAATTACATGCAATTTTAGAATTTGTTTTAAATCACAGAATACAAGTTGAAATCTAAAATGATTAAATTTCTCACAGAAATCGTCTCTCAGTGAACTCACCAGCTGAATGATTCCGGATGTAAAGTCTGATTCCACTGCTGATGTTGTAAGGTGAACCAGTTTGAATACAATAATACACCCCTAATTCATTAGTACTGATATTGTGTATAAATAAACTGCTGTTATATTGCACTGAGAATCTCTTGCTGAAGGTCGTGTTACTGTATTCTGCGATCATGGTTCTGCTCGAGAAAGAGCGTAATATAAACACTGGAGGTTCTGACGGCTTCATCAGGAACCAGAGCGCAGTTTACAGACACCTCACACTTTAGAGTCACATTTTGTCCCAAATCTACAGACTTCTCTGTGAAACCTTCTGCAGCTCCACAGCACACAAGTAGATCTAGGAAAGAGGAAAAAAATACTTCATTGTGGTGATTCTCTGTTCATTAAGAAGTAATACACTAATGTATCAATCAGGAAAGTACTCATTAAATACGATCAGTGATGTAGCTAAAGGAAATAAACTTACAGAAGTGAATGTGGAGGATCTTCATGATGAAACTTGATCTCTGTTCACAAGTTGTAAATAGTCAGTGAGGAAGCTTCAGACATGAAGAAGTTTAGAGCTACAGGACTGAGGGGGAAGTGACAGTTCAACTCGTTCTGACCGCAAGGGTTTTTTCACCTCATGTGTGTAGAAAAACATCTTCTCAACTCCCCAGATGATTTCTGGAGGCATTTCACAAAAGCAGTGAATTTATTTACTGATAAACAATTATAACTCTATTCAGTTTAGTCTCCCTGGTATAGGGGATTGGTTAGGGTCGGGGTGTTGAACTCACTGTAGGTAACGACTCACATTACACTTAGTCTAATGTCGAGTGGGCCGGGGGAAAAAAAAAACTAAACTTAAATCAGTTTAATGAGCAATAAAACATCACCAACTCCCCTTAAATGTGTTCATTTAACTGAGAGATACACATTCTGAATACACAAACTGAACTGAACACACTATATCTCCTACACAACACATGAGCACACTGCAGTTCATTACTAAATGATGGCTTTATGGTGTCTGGTTGCTGTGAAACTGCTTATTTAGTTCTTTTTAAGAAAGAGACACAGTTACAGTGTTAAATGTTTCGCTTGTTAATGAAGAATTACATCATTAGCACATTCTGTCAGTAGCTGAGTTTACAGCCCTGAGTTTGTTGCTCCATTTTGCCCCCTAGTGGAATAACAGAGACTCACTCTTAAAAAAAAGATATTTTTTATTTTATTATTGCTCCACAAACAGCAGGGGAGTCAGTGTTACACTGTGTTTTATACACACACTCCTGTGTTCCTTTCCTTTTTCCTGCCTCTGTTCACAAACTAGAGGAGGAGTGGAAAAAACACGTCTGTAGGTGAACTGGCTCTAGATGTGAATGAGTGTGAGTGTGTGTGTGTGTGTGTGTGTGTGTGTGTGTGTGTGTGTGTGTGTGTGTGTGTGTGTGTGTACACACTTCATCACACCAGTCCATCACTGATTATTTCCCTAGAACAGCACGACACAGTGTTTAATTCCTTACAGATGAATAGAATCAGACACAGTGACACAGGTACAGGTTTGAAAGTGGGCCTTTGCTTGAAAGAACACACGCTTCCTTCAGTAGACATTTGACTTGCAGTGGCTTTATGGCCTGGTGTTAAACAGTTACAAAGACAGCGAGAGGAGATGTGCAGTAAAGCTCCAGCCATCTTCCCTTCTGAAACATTACACTGTCAGCATCAGCAGCTAAATATGAGAAACATGGACAAAGGTTTAGTTTGATGATGTAGAGAAAATCTCCTGTGAGAATTTTACTGAAGAAGGTCACACTCTGAGAATGAGAAGCGATAGATGGAGCTGTACACCTTAGACGTGTGTGAGACGTATTAGCGTGCAGAATGTAACCGCAATCATGCAGCACAGCTTATGAAAAAAAAAAAAACAATGACCAATGTGTGTGTGTGTGTGTGTGTGTGTGTGTGTGTGGGTGTGTGTGTGGGTGTGTGTGGGTGGGTGTGGGTGGGTGTTACACCACAGGGTGAAACGGAATAAACTCCACCACAGTGTAGCTGCTTTCATTATGCGCTTTTGCCACCCAACTCTGTAAAAGAGCAAAAACGTCATGAGGACTGTGTGTAGATGTATCTGTTAAACACATTTAAAGGTTTTTTTTTTTTTTTTTTTTTTTTTTTTTTACTTCAAAATAGAATTTAACACACTGTACATACATAATACACTGTACACATTAACGTTGTGTATTAACAGAGTGTTAAGTGTGTATTTGTATCCAGTGAACTTACCTGTGATCCACTGACTTCTTGAAGCTTCACATCACAGTTTGGAGATTTGGTTTTTCCACAGCAGGTAACGATCGAGACTAAAACATCACAATGCAGTCTGAATCAACCGAGCTGACTCCAACACTGACTACGTTTACATGGACAGCAGTAATCTAATTATTGACCTTACTCTGAGTAAGATAATAATGTGATTAAGGTGTTTACATGAGTCGCTTTTAGAATACTCTGTTCATGTACCCATTTTACGTGTTATAGAACATAATTAGATTAAAGGCCCACGTCATTACGTCACTGCGCCACGCCATCCAACGTCCCTCAAGAATTTGACGTAATAAACATACAGTTCGTCTTCGTTATGGTACTGTACACAGTTTTGGGTGTTTTTATTTCATTTTTTTGCGAACGCTTTAAGTGCAGTTAATTATTTGTTATGCTGTACGTGCAAATAGACTACTGCTTGAAGCCGTGGGCTGCATCCAAAACCGCGTACTTATCGTCTATATAGTAGCTGAGATACATGTATTTTTCCCCGCTACAGGCCTATAGTAGGCAAGTATGCGGTTTGGGACGCAACCGTACTCTCTTGTTTGCCGTAAAATGTTGAACACTGCCATGTGTGATCGTGTCCTGTCGCAAAATGCAGTGAAAACTCTCACACGACGTTAATAATGTGATTAAGGTGTGTATATGTCTGTAATACACGTCCATAATGCGACTAAAACAGGAATACTCCACACATCTTAATTCGATTAGTGTTTACTTCGAGTACGACCTTAATCAGATTCAGGTAATTAAAAATTGCTGTTTACATGGTAGTTTCTTAATCACAGTATTGTCTTAATCGGGTTAATAGTGGATTATTGTTGTCCATGTAAACACACTGAATGATTGTAGGATTCTTTTTTTCCTACATTTAGTTATATATTTTTTTTCATACAACTCAAAAATCATTTATCCATCCATTTTCTGTAGCGCTTGTCCTACACAGGGTTGTGGGGAACCTGGAGCCTATTCCACGGAACAAGGCGGGGGACACCTTGGACAGGGTGCCAACCCATCGCAGGGCTCAAACACACACACACTACGGACAATCTGGAAATGCCAATCACCCTACAATTCAAGTCTTTGGACTAGAGATGAAAACCCCCAAAGCACGAGGACAACATGCGATCGGCACGATTCGAACCGTTAATCCCTGAGGTGCAAGGCAACAATGCTAACCTCAAAGCCACCGTTACCCCCTCTTTTATTCACATAAATGATCAAATATTTAAATAATTATTACAAAATTATGGAAAGTTCATTATTAAAATATATAAATGATTATATATAAAACAGAAGAGATTAAGCTGGAGTATATTTACACTCACCTGCGACTACAGCAATGACGAGACAGTTTATTGTTCTGAGTACGATGAAGAGAATCCGCCAGAGTCCGACGTCTTCACATTGATCCGCTGTCTGATTCGGCCGCTGTTCAGTTTCACACGTCTGATTCTCTGGAAACGATACGGTGCACTTAATGTACAGTTTATGTACAAAGACAGAATTTTCTTTTGCAATGTGTTATATCAGACATAGAAGTAATGGCAAAATAATTAATAACAAAAAAAAGATTTTCATGCAATTTTAGAGTTTGTTTTAAATCACAGAATACAAGTTGAAATGATAAATGATTAAATTTCTCACAGAAATCGTCTCTCAGTGAACTCACCAGCTGAATGATTCCGGATGTAAAGTCTGATTCCACTGCTGATGTCGGGAGGTGAACCAGTTTGAGTTTGAATACAATAATACACTCCTAATTCATTAGTACTGATATTGTGTATAAATAAACTGCTGTTATATTGTAGTAAGAATCTCTTGCTGAAGGTCGTGTTACTGTATTCTGGCGTCAGCCTTCTACTTGAGAAAGAGCGTAATATAAACACCGGAGGTTCTGACGGCTTCATCAGGAACCAGAACACATCTCTTACAGACACCTCACACTTTAGAGTCACATTTTGTCCCAAATCTACCGACTTCTCTGTGAAACCTTCTGCAGCTCCACAGAACACAAGTAGACCTAGTAAAGAGGAAAGAAATACTTCATTGTGGTGATTCTCTGTTCATTAAGAAGTAATACTCAAATGTATCAATCAGGAAAGTACTCATTAAATACGATCAGTGATGTAGCTAAAGGAAATAAACTTACAGAAGTGAATGTGGAGGATCTTCATGATGAAACTTGATCTCTGTTCACAAGTTGTAAATAGTCAGTGAGGAAGCTTCAGACATGAAGAAGTTTAGAGCTACAGGACTGAGGGGGAAGTGACAGTTCAACTCGTTCTGACCGCAAGGGTTTTTTCACCTCATGTGTGTAGAAAAACATCTTCTCAACTCCCCAGATGATTTCTGGAGGCATTTCACAAAAGCAGTGAATTTATTTACTGATAAACAATTATAACTCTATTCGGTTTAGTCTCCCTGGTATAGGGGATTGGTTAGGGTCGGGGTGTTGAACTCACTGTAGGTAACGACTCACATTACACTTAGTCTAATGTCGAGTGGGCCGGGGGAAAAAAAAAACTAAACTTAAATCAGTTTAATGAGCAATAAAACATCACCAACTCCTCTTAAATGTGTTCATTTAACTGAGAGATACACATTCTGAATACACAAACTGAACTGAACACACTATATCTCCTACACAACACATGAGCACACTGCAGTTCATTACTAAATGATGGCTTTATGGTGTCTGGTTGCTGTGAAACCCCTTATTTAGTTCTTTTTTTTTAGAAAGAGACACAGTTACAGTGTTAAATGTTTCGCTTGTTAATGAAGAATTACATCATTAGCACATTCTGTCAGTAGCTGAGTTTACAGCCCTGAGTTTGTTGCTCCATTTTGCCCCCTAGTGGAATAACAGAGACTCACTCTTAAAAAATATATATTTTTTATTTTATTATTGCTCCACAAACAGCAGGGGAGTCAGTGCTACACTGTGTTTTATACACACACTCCTGTGTTCCTTTCCTTTTTCCTGCCTCTGTTCACAAACTAGAGGAGGAGTGGAAAAAACACGTCTGTAGGTGAACTGGCTCTAGATGTGAATGAGTGTGAGTGTGTGTGTGTGTGTGTGTGTGTGTGTGTACACACTTCAGCACACCAGTCCATCACTGATTATTTCCCTAGAACAGCACGACACAATGTTTAATTCTTTACAGATGAATAGAATCAGACACAGTGACACAGGTACAAGTTAGAAAGTGGGCCTTTGCTTGTAAGAACACACGCTTCATTCAGTAGACATCTGACTTGCAGTGGCTTTATGGCCTGCTGTTAAACAGTTACAAAGACAGCGAGAGGAGATGTGCAGTAAAGCTCCAGCCATCTTCCCTTCTGAAACATTACACTGTCAGCATCAGCAGCTAAATATGAGAAACATGGACAAAGGTTTAGTTTGATGATGTAGAGAAAATCTCCTGTGAGAATTTTACTGCAGAAGGTCACACTGAGAATGAGAAGCGATAGATGGAGCTGTACACCTTAGACGTGTGTGAGACGTGTTAGCGTGCAGAATGTAACCGCAATCATGCAGCACAGCTTATGAAAAAAGCAAAAGAATGACCAATGTGTGTGTGACTGTGTGTGACTGTGTGTGTGTGTGTGTGTGTGTGTGTGTGTGTGTGTGTGTGTGTGTGTTACACCACAGGGTGAAATGGAATAAACTCCACCACAGTGTAGCTGCTTTCTTTATGCGCTTTTGCCAACCAACTCTGTAAAAGAGCAAAAACATCATGAGGACTGTGTGTAGATGTATCTGTTAAACACATTTAAAGTGTTTTTTTTTTTTTTACTTCAAAATAGAATTGAACACACTGTACATACATAATACACTGTACACATTAACGTTGTGTATTAACAGAGTGTTAAGTGTGTATTTGTATCCAGTGAACTTACCTGTGATCCACTGACTTCTTGAAGCTTCACATCACAGTTTGGAGATTTGGTTTTTCCACAGCAGGTAACGATCGAGACTAAAACATCACAATGCAGTCTGAATAAACCGAGCTGACTCTAACACTGACTACGTTTACATGGACAGCAGTAATCTAATTATTGACCTTACTCTGAGTAAGATAATAATGTGATTAAGGTGTTTACATGAGTCGCTTTTAGAATACTCTGTTCATGTACCCGTTTTACGTGTTATAGAACATAATTAGATTAACGGCACACGTCATCACGTCACCGCGTCACGCCGACCGACGTCCCTCCAGAATTTCACGTATCAACATACAGTTGGTCTTCGTTATGGTACTGTATACAGTTTTGGGTGTTTTTATTTAATTTTTTTACAAAAGCTTTAAGTGCACTTAATTATTTGTCATGCTGTACGTGCAAATAGACGACTGCTTGAAGCCGTGGGCTGCATCCAAAACAGCGTACTTACCGTCTATATAGTAGCCGAGATTCATGTATTTTTCCTGCTACAGGCCTATAGTAGGCAAGTATGCGGTTTAGGACACAGCCGAACTCTCTTTTTCGCTGTAAAATGTTGAACACTGCCGTGTGTGATCGTGTCCTGTCGCAAAATGCGGTGAAAACTCTCACACGACGTTCATAATGTGATTAAGGTGTTTACATGTCTGTAATACACGTTGATAATGCGACTAAAACAGGAGTACTCCACACATCTTAATTCGATTAGTGTTTACTTCGAGTATGACCTTAATCAGATTAAGATCATTAAAAATTGCTGTTTACATGGTAGTTTCTTGATCACAGTATTGTCTTAATCGGGTTAATAGTGGATTATTGTTGTCCATGTAAACACGCTGAATGATTGTGGGATTCTTTTTTCTTACATTTAGTTATATTTTTGTTTCATACAACTCAAAAATCATTTATCCATCCATTTTCTGTAGCGCTTATCCTACACAGGGTTGTGGGGAACCTGGAGCCTATTCCACGGAACAAGGCGGGGGACACCTTGGACAGGGTGCCAACCCATCGCAGGGCACAATCACACACACACACTACGGACAATCTGGAAATGCCAATCAGCCTACAATTCAAGTCTTTGGACTGGAGATGAAAACCCCCAAAGCACGAGGAGAACATGCGATCGGCACGATTTGAACCGTTAATCCCTGAGGTGCAAGGCAACAATGCTAACCTCAAAGCCACCGTTACCCCCTCTTTTATTCACATAAATGATCAAATATTTAAATAATATTTACAAAATTATGGAAAGTTCATTATTAAAATATATAAATGATTATATATAAAACAGAAGAGATTAAGCTGGAGTATATTTACACTCACCTGCGACTACAGCAATGACGAGACAGTTTATTGTTCCGAGTACGATGAAGAGAATCCGCCAGAGTCCGACGTCTTCACATTGATCCGCTGTCTGATTCGGCCGCTGTTCAGTTTCACACGTCTGATTCTCTGGAAATGATACGGTGCACTTAATGTATGGTTTATGTACAAAGACAGAATTTTCTTTTGCAATGTGTTATATCAGACATAGAAGTAATGGCAAAATAATTAATAACAAAAAAAAAAATTCATGCAATTTTAGAGTTTGTTTTAAATCACAGAATACAAGTTGAAATCTAAAATGATTAAATTTCTCACAGAAATCGTCTCTCAGTGAACTCACCAGCTGAACGATTCCGGATGTAAAGTCTGATTCCACTGCTGGTGTTGTAAGGTGAACCAGTTTGAATACAATAATACACTCCTAATTCATTAGTACTGATATTGTGTATAAATAAACTGCTGTTATATTGCACTGAGAATCTCTTGCTGAAGGTTGTGTTTCTGTAATATGGCACCAGGATACTACTTGAGAAAGAGCGTAATATAAACACTGGAGGTTCTGACGGCTTCATCAGGAACCAGAGCACATTGTTTACAGACACCTCACACTTTAGAGTCACATTTTGTCCCAAATCTACAGACTTCTCTGTGAAACTTTCTGCAGCTCCACAGAACACATGTAGATCTAGTAAAGAGGAAAAAAATACTTCATTGTGGTGATTCTCTGTTCATTAAGAAGTAATACACAAATGTATCAATCAGGAAAGTACTCATTAAATACGATCAGTGATGTAGCTAAAGGAAATAAACTTACAGAAGTGAATGTGGAGGATCTTCATGATGAAACTTGATCTCTGTTCACAAGTTGTAAATAGTCAGTGAGGAAGCTTCAGACATGAAGAAGTTTAGAGCTACAGGACTGAGGGGGGAAGTGACAGTTCAACTCGCTCTGACCGCAAGGGTTTTTTCACCTCATGTGTGTAGAAAAACATCTTCTCAACTCCCCAGATGATTTCTGGAGGCATTTCACAAAAGCTGTGAATTTATTTACTGATAAACAATTATAACTCTATTCAGTTTAGTCTCCCTGGTATAGGGGATTGGTTAGGGTCGGGGTGTTGAACTCACTGTAGGTAACGTCTCACATTACACTTAGTCTAATGTCGAGTGGGCCGGGGGAAAAAAAACTAAACTTAAATCAGTTTAATGAGCAATAAAACATCACCAACTCCTCTTAAATGTGTTCATTTAACTGAGAGATACATTCTGAATACACAAACTGAACTGAACACACTATATCTCCTACACAACACATGAGCACATTGCAGTTCATTACTAAATAATGGCTTTATGGTGTCTGGTTGCTGTGAAACCCCTAATTTAGTTCTATTTTTTTTAGAAAGAGTTCTAAATGTTTCGCTTGTTAATGAAGAATTACATCATTAGCACATTCTGTTAGTAGCTGAGTTTACAGCCCTGAGTTTGTTGCTCCATTTTGCCCCCTAGTGGAATAACAGAGACTCACTCTTAAAAAAAAGATATTTTTTATTTTATTATTGCTCCACAAACAGCAGGGGAGTCAGTGCTACACTGTGTTTTATACACACACTCCTGTGTTCCTTTCCTTTTTCCTGCCTCTGTTCACAAACTAGAGGAGGAGTGGAAAAAACACGTCTGTAGGTGAACTGGCTCTAGATGTGAATGAGTGTATGTGTGTGTGTGTGTGTGTGTGTGTGTGTGTGTGTGTGTACACACACTTCATCACACCAGTCCATCACTGATTATTTCCCTAGAACAGCACGACACAGTGTTTAATTCCTTACAGATGAACAGAATAAGACACAGTGACACAGGTACAGGTTTGAAAGTGGGCCTTTGCTTGAAAGAACACACGCTTCCTTCAGTAGACATTTGACTTGCAGTGGCTTTATGGCCTGCTGTTAAACAGTTACAAAGACAGCGAGAGGAGATGTGCAGTAAAGCTCCAGCCATCTTCCCTTCTGAAACATTTCACTGTCAGCGTCAGTAGCTAAATATGACAAACATAGACCAAGTTTTAGTTTGATGATGTAGAGAAAATCTCCTGTGAGAATTTTACTGCAGAAGGTCACACTCTGAGAATGAGAAGTGATAGATGGAGCTGTACACCTTAGACGTGTGTGAGACGTATAAGCGTGCAGAATGTAACGCAATCATGCAGCACAGCTTATGAAAGAAAAAAAAAACAATGACCAATGTGTGTGTGTGTGTGTGTGTGTGTGTGGGTGTGTGTGTGTTACACCACAGGGTGAAACGGAATAAACTCCACCACAGTGTAGCTGCTTTCATTATGAGCTTTTGCCAACCAACTCTGTAAAAGAGCAAAAACATCATGAGGACTGTGTGTAGATGTATCTGTTAAACACATTTAAAGTGTTTGTTTTTTTTTTACTTCAAAATAGAATTTAACACACTGTACATACATAATACACTGTACACATTAACGTTGTGTATTAACAGAGTGTTAAGTGTGTATTTGTATCCAGTGAACTTACCTGTGATCCACTGACTTCTTGAAGCTTCACATCACAGTTTGGAGATTTGGTTTTTCCACAGCAGGTAACGATCGAGACTAAAACATCACAATGCAGTCTGAATCAACCGAGCTGACTCCAACACTGACTACGTTTACATGGACAGCAGTAATCTAATTATTGACCTTACTCTGAGTAAGATAATAAAGTGATTAAGGTGCTTACATGAGTCCCTTTTAGAATACTCTGTTCATGTACCCGTTTTACATGTTATAGAACATAATTAGATTAACAGCACACGTCATTATGTCACCGCGTCACGCCATCCGCCGTCCCTCCAGAATTTCACGTATCAATATACAGTTTGTCTTCATTATGGTACCGTATACAGTTTTGGGTGTTTTTATTTAATTTTTTTACAAACGCTTTAAGTGCAGTTAATTATTTGTCATGCTGTACGTGCAAATAGACTACTGCTTGAAGCCTTGGGCTGCGTCCCAAACCGCGTACTTACCGTCTATATAGTAGCCGAGATACATGTATTTTTCCCCGCTACAGGCCTATAGTAGGCAAGTATGCGGTTTGGGACGCAACCGTACTCTCTTGTTTGCCGTAAAATGTTGAACACTGCCATGTGTGATCGTGTCCTGTCGCAAAATGCAGTGAAAACTCTCACACGACGTTCATAATGTGATTAAGGTGTGTATATGTCTGTAATACACGTCGATAATGCGACTAAAACAGGAATACTCCACACATCTTAATTCGATTAGTGTTTACTTCGAGTATGACCTCAATCAGATTCAGGTAATTAAAAATTGCTGTTTACATGGTAGTTTCTTAATCACAGTATTGTCTTAATCGGGTTAATAGTGGATTATTGTTGTCCATGTAAACACACTGAATGATTGTAGGATTCTTTTTTCCTACATTTAGTTATATTTTTTTTTCATACAACTGAAAAATCAATTATCCATCCATTTTCTGTAGCGCTTGTCCTACACAGGGTTGTGGGGAACCTGGAGCCTATTCCACGGAACAAGGCGGGGGAAACCTTGGACAGGGTGCCAACCCATCGCAGGGCTCAAACACACACACACTACGGACAATCTGGAAATGCCAATCAGCCTACAATTCAAGTCTTTGGACTAGAGAGGAAAACCCCCAAAGCACGAGGACAACATGCAATCAGAGGAGGCACAATTCGAACCGTTAATCCCTGAGGTGCGAGGCAACAATGCTAACCTCAAAGCCACCGTTACCCCCTCTTTTATTCACAAAAATGATCAAATATTTAAATAATATTTACAAAATTATGGAAAGTTCATTATTAACATATATAAATGATTAGATATAAAACAGAAGAGATTAAAACTGCAGAATATTTACACTCACCTGCGACTACAGCAATGACGAGACAGTTTGTTGTTCCGAGTACGATGAAGAGAATCCGCCAGAGTCCGACGTCCTCACATTGATCCGCTGTCTGATTCGGCCGCTGTTCAGTTTCACACGTCTGATTCTCTGGAAATGATACGGTGCACTTAACGTATGGTTTATGTACAAAGACAGAATTTTCTTTTGCAATGCGATATATCAGACATTTAAGTAATGGCAAAATAATTAATAACAAAAAAAAAATTCATGCAATTTTAGAGTTTTAAATCACAGAATACAAGTTGAAATCTAAAATTATTAAATTTCCCACAGAAATCGTGTCTCAGTGAACTCACCAGCTGAATGATTCCGGATGTAAAGTCTGATTCCACTGCTGATGTCGGGAGGTGAACCAGTTTGAGTTTGAATACAATAATACACTCCTATTTCATTAGTACTGATATTGTGTATAAATAAACTGCTGTTATATTGCACTGAGAATCTCTTGCTGAAGGTCATGTTTCTGTATTCCGGCACTGAAGGTTTACTCATGAAAGAGCGTAAAATAAACACTGGAGGTTCTGACGGCTTCATCAGGAACCAGTACACATCTTTCACAGACACCTCACACTTTAGAGTCACATTTTGTCCCAAATCTACAGACTTCTCTGTGAAACTTTCTGCAGCTCCACAGAACACATGTAGGTCTAGGAAAGAGGGAAAAAATACTTAATTGTGGTGATTCTCTGTTCATTAAGAAGTAATACACAAATGTATCAATCAGGAAAGTACTCATTAAATACGATCAGTGATGTAGCTAAAGGAAATAAACTTACAGAAGTGAATGTGGAGGATCTTCATGATGAAACTTGATCTCTGTTCACAAGTTGTAAATAGTCAGTGAGGAAGCTTCAGACATGAAGAAGTTTAGAGCTACGGGACTGAGGGGGAAGTGACAGTTCAACTCGCTCTGACCGCAAGTTTTTTTTTCATCTCTTTGTGATGAAAACTTCAGCAATCATCTCATATGTGTAGAAAAACATCATCTCAACTTCCCAGTGATAAACACTTATAACTCTATTCAGTTTAGATTCCCTGGTTAGGATCGGCGTGTCGAACTCTTTAGGTAATGGCTCACATTACACTTAGTCTAATGTAGAGTGTGCTGGGGAAAAAACCCCAACCTAAATCAGTTTAATGAGCAATCACCAACATCACCAACTCTTCTTACATGTGTTCATTTATCTGCATTTATCTGAGAGATACATCCTGAATACACAAACTGAACTGAACACACTATGTCTCCTACACAACACATGAACACACTGCAGTTCGTTATTAAATGATGGCTTTATGGTGTCTGGTTGCTGTGAAACCCCTAATTTAGTTCTCTCTTCTTTTTTTTTTTTTTTTTTTTTTTTAAAGAGACACAGTTACAGTGTTAAATGTTTCACTTGTTAATGAAGAATTACATCATTAACACATTCTGTCAGTAGCTGCGTTTACAGCCCTGAGTTTGTTGCTCTGTTTTGCCCCCTAGTGGAATAACACAGACTTACTTTTTTTCCTTCAAATCTTTCAACTCCAATTCAGTCCACAAAACACATTAATCCCTCCAGGATTTTGCGATCGCTGAAATGAACATAAAATCAAGAAAACTCCACAATGTTCGAAGGAGCATACAATTTTTCAAAATTACCCCAGATTTTACACAGATTTGGGCCAGGGAAAAAACAGTGTTACAGACGGAAACACTGTTGAAGATTAGAAGAGGAATTACTCTAGAAGAATAATTTACTGGAACATTGGGCATGAGGTGGGAATACAACCCTGGATGTGACGCTAGACACAATCACACACTGATTCATATCTAGGGGCAACTTTTCATCATGCCACCTACTGGCATGTTTTCTAGAGGTGGGAGAAATCCTGAAAATTTCTTCATTTAAACTTCATTGTGACGTCAGAGCAGTAGACAAATAATATATAGCCTTATATATGACAAAAAAAAAAACCTCACCAACCATCAAATTAGCACCAGAATCACCAAACACATCACACATATTTCAGTAGAATCATTTTGTGTTTCACAGAATATCATTACCTTTAACGGGTTTTAGTATAAATCCTAAACTTCCTTCAGGAAAATGTGACAGATCCGACTATATTCAGACATACAACCACATGGCAAAATCAACATAAATAAATAAGTCTAAATGAAACAAACCTTGTATTCTTGTTACCAATTTAGATGTGTATACACATTGCTCATTGCTTATAAACAATGAGCTTAATATTTTATATGATTACGTTTATTCAACAACCTATTCTGTCAGAGTATCTTCCAAATACATAACAAATACTTAATGTCAAAGGAAATATCTGGCTAATCTGTTCACTTTCCTCCACAATATGTACAGACTGAAATGATGGTAGTGTTTAAGACCATTCAGTAACATTGGTCAATATTCGATTTTCGTTGGCCATTTTGTGATATCCGTGTGTCCGCTCGAGGTTTAGGTGCTTGTCCAGTGATTCTGTGCTCACATATACAATATTGAACACTTTTAGGTCTCAAGCATGACCCTAAAACAATTTATGACAGATTTATCGCTATATTTCTCATTAAGAAAACATTGAAACACACACGGAGGGAACCTGACTATTGGATGTTAAAGTGCTGAGTTGTAGCACAGCTCCCCTAGTGGTGGTCAGGATTTATGACATGGGCTTGTGCATTTACATCACAATTATCCAGTGTAGAAGCTTTTTATAAATAAATCAGAATCACATTTACACACATCACACTTTGAACAAACATAACATTATTGAAAAGGAAAAAAAAAAGACTAAAGTACTACCGTAAGTGCACAACAGGGGGCAGAATACTACAACAAAACAAAAGACATGTCTTCATCTGAAGTTCATCTCTACAGGGTTAAAAATTATTTTATATGACATAACACCTCTTTAACTTCATTGGCAGATAATTTTTAGACTCTAAAATCATATATATGTAATGTATTACATGCGATTAGGCACATAGATAAGCTAAATAAACTTATACGTACACCTAAGTACACTGAACCACTAGAATATCACAGAATAGTCTCATCTTCCATGGCTTATGGAATGTCTGGTTATGAATGGGTGTGTGAGTGTGTATGTGAATGTGCCCTGCAATGGACTACCCTGCCTTGTGCCTGGTGCTCCCTGGGATAGGCTCCAGGTTCCCCGTGACCCTGAAAAGGAGTAAGCGATATAGAAGCTGGATGGATGGTCGGATGGATGGTTATGTTTTGTACACTTTTTTGGCCACAAGCTTCAGGATTTTATGTTTAAAAGGAACTTTGGACTACTTTTAGTTTGTTAATGTGTGTGTGATGCTTTCTTTTACCATTCTACAGTAAAATTTATTCACCTTTATTCTGAGGATAGAGCAGCTCTGTGTGATACTTACTGCTAAGCTAAAACAGTGGTTCACAAACCAGGAACCGCCAGATGGTAGAAATTCTAGAACTTTTTAAAAATGTATTAATTTTTTTTATACATATTACCTGTATGTAAGTCAGGATTGTCAACCTGTGAACTATAATGTACATTCAAATGAGAAATATTAATAAATTAAATAAATTATACACAGCATACTAAGACACAGTGACACAAGGCTCACTGATGCGCATGGGGAGCGAAGGCTAGCCCGTCTGATCCGATCCTGCAGAAGAGCTACTGTAGTGCAAATTGCTGAAAAAGTTAATGCTGGCTCTGACAGAAAGGTGTCAGAACATATAGTGCATTGCAGCTATCTGCAGACTGGTCAGAGTGCCCATGCTAACCCCGGCCACCACCGAAAGCGCCTATAATGGGCATGTGAGCATCAGAACTGGACCATAGAGCAATGTAAGAAGGTGGCCTGGTCTGATGAATTACGTTTTCTTTTACATCATGTGGATGGCTGGGTGCATGTGTGAGTTGCTTACCTGGGGAAGAGATGGCACCAGGATGCACTATGGGAAGAAGGTGAGCCGGCAGAGGCAGTATGATGCTCTACACATACCACCTACCTAAACATTGTTGCAGACCAAGTACTCACTTTCCTGGAAATGGCCTTCCCTCAATGTCAGTGGCCTCTTTCAGCAGGATAATGCACCCTGACGCACTGCAACATTGTTCAGGAACGGTTTGAGGAACATGACAAAGAGTTTTGATTGAATCCAGTTCAATCCATGGAGACCACACCTCGGAACCTACAGGACTTAAAGGATCTGCTGCTAACGTCTTGGTACCAGATACCACAGCACTCCTTCAGAGGTCTTGTGGAGTCCAGACTTTGATGGGTCAGAGCTGTTTTATTGTATAAGGGGGATAAACACAATATCAGGCAGGTGGTTTTAATGTTATGGCTGATCGCTGCATAATGGAAATATCAAATCTGCAAAAAGCACACAAGAATATTCAGAATAAAAAGCTGCGTATGAGACAGTGGGTATAGGAAACACACATAAGAGATCCAGGAAACAACTGTTTTGACATAAAACAGGATGTGGCTCTATGAGCTTTAAAGGAAACTCACAGCAAGTTCCTTGAGCACCACAACATGAACGATGAGCAACAAAACAGTAAGTTTTCGACACGATTCCACTGTGTTTTGTGTTAGAAGGCATTTAACCTTGTTTTTTTTTATGAAAATGGAAGCTGTAAGCAGATACCGCAATAAAACTAGGTCTTAATACATTATACAATTGTTAAAAATGTTCTTTTGACCGACTTGAATGTTGCTCATGTTTGATGATACAGATATGCTGATATTTATTTATTGGTGTTACTAACAGTCACCTTTAGCAAACGTGCCGTTTCTGAGCTTCGAACTGAACAATGTAGTGGGGTTTTTTTTCCAAACAGAAAGTGTACTGATATTTTTGGACGAATAATTTAACATACACTTGCTGTAGTAATAGAAAAGCTAACAGGCACACAGCCAGTCATACATCAGTAGGGATGACAACACAATGACCTTTGAAAATGACGCATTTTAGATGATTTTTTTAATGGGAATAATACGGTTAAAGGCATGTTACTCTAAAAAGCTCTTCAAGTTGTAAATGTGAACTCCCTCGAAAGTACAGTAGAGGAAGCGAAAGTGATGAGGCATGTGATCATCTACCACATTCAGATTACATCCTTTTCAAAAAGGTGTAGATATAAAAATGTCATCAGCATAAATTGTCATCTGTTGACATAATAATACAACAGCATTTTAGTAATACATTTATTTCTTCATAAAAGCAGTGCAAATAAATCCCAGAGCTTTACAAACTATTTCCTAGTTACCTTCAAGGCCATTATGTAGGACAAAGCATAGAAATAAAGGATTGTAGCTATTATTAATACCAATTAAGGAAGGACTTGAAAAGTTTAATTTAATATATTTACCAAAAACAAAGAAAAAATATATATTTTTTAAAGCAACGTTACATACCTGGGACAAATATTGACAAACTGGGCATTAAAAGATATAAATACAAACCAAAAAAACACAATGGAAATAAATAAGCCAATAATAGCTGCTATAAAATTCATTTATGTAAAAATAATAATAATAATAAATATAAAATATCATCACCATCGTCATCATCATCATACAAGTTAAATTTTGTATTACACTATTTCGTCGTGGACTTCACGCCCTGTTTTAGCCACTACAGGCCAAATGTAGAGAAGCACGCAGTCATTTTATAACGACTAACTTTCAACCAAAAAAAAGGACTTTGGTTAAAATAAATTTTAAAAATGGAAACAAGTTGCTATTCCTGAAAAGAATTTTTTTGTGTTGACACAGAAGGAACATGATTGACAGTATTGTGAGGATAGCTCAGTGATTGTTGTGTGAATTGCATGCTGAAAGCAGATTGGCTGGATGGTTTTGAAGTAGCGCAGTGATGATTAACAATACAGTTGTTAAACAATACACTGATGCAGCGCACCAAATTTCAGATTAACTGGACTTCTGGTTCCTGAGAAACATTTATTGGATACTCCGTCCCCATCAATGACTTAGCAGACGTCCCCAGAACCTTATACTGAACGTGTCTTTCAGGTTGATTGACATATGGTGGCCATGTTTTACAAATCTCAAATTGTTTTTTTCCATCACTGAAGTTCACACTCTCCTGAGTAGTATGAAAACAAATTTGTGAAGATAGGCCAAAAATGTCCTAGCACTAGTTCACAAAATGTGTGCAAATTAGCAACAGAAAAAACCCTCTAAGTGGGCAGGGCTAAATTGTTCTCCACGCTTTTCTGTTTGGGAAACCCCAAGGAATCCGCGTGGTTGCTCTTTGGATGTAGGACTATTATTAATAGTCTCACAGTTCATGAGATTCAATGCTTCTGCTATAGTGCCACCATTAGGACCTGATTGGGACCATCTTGCTTGCCTGGGCTCGGACACAGAGTACTACGTCGGTATGATGTACGGTTTGGGTCTACAAAATTTGTTTCAGCAGAGAATCAGAATAAGAAGAAAATATAACATCCTAACAAATACAACACTAAGTGCTTGGACCCCCGAAAAACCCCAATATAATCCTAAACCAATAGGGACTGCTAATGAACACTGTTTGGAAAAATAGTAAGAACGAATCTAAGCAACCTCATGCAATTAAAAAATATCACACTGTACATACTTTTTCTGAAGGGTGCCAATAATTCTGTCTTTTTTTTTCTTTCTCTAATTAAACTGACAAAACCAAAATGTGCGGTTTAACTTATTACTCCTGGCTGAGTACTACCATATCCACCTCATGTCATGGACTTCTGCTGTTGGGAAATCAGTTAGTTGTGCATGATGGCTGCAGAAATTAGAAACTAGATTATAATGACCCTGGCTAGCTTGTGTGTGTATATATATAGACCTCTTATTGATTACAGGGTGTCCCAAAAGTCTCCATACATAGGGCATAGGGCAAATTAATACTTTTTTTTTTTTAAACAAAATTTTATTTTCTTTGTAAACATACAAGGACTCATCTCTGCCAGTTGTGTTAATGCAGCTGGTGTTGTAATTGCATGCTTGCTAGTCAACCATGAAAATGATTTCAATATGCCCATATTTAATTATATATATATATTTAATTATATATATATATATATATATATATATATATATATATATATATATATATACACACACACACACACACACATACACATATTTTTGTAAATATTTGATTGTACCTTTTCATGTGACAACACTGAAGAAATGACACTTTGCTACAATGTAAAGTAGTGAGTGTACAGCTTGTGTAACAGTGTAAATTTGCTGTCTCCTCAAAATAACTCAACACACAGACATTAATGTCTCAACCGCTGGCAACAAAAGTGAGTACACCCCTAAGTGAAAATGTCCAAATTGGGCCCAATTAGCCATTTTCCCTCCCGGGTGTCATGTGACTTGTTAGTGTTACAAGGTCTCAGGTGTGAATGGGGAGCAGGTGTTAAATTTGGTGTCATCACTCTCACACTGGAAGTTCAATATGGCACCTCATGGCAAAGAACTCTCTGAGGATCTGAAAAAAAAGAATTGTTGCTCTACATAAAGATGGCCTAGGCTATAAGAAGATGGCCAAGATCCTGACACTGAGCTGGAGCACGGTGGTCAAGACCATACAGCGGTTTAACAGGACAGGTCCCACTCAGAAAAAGCCTCACCATGGTCGAACAAAGAAGTTGAGTGCACGTGCTCAGCGTCGTATCCAGAGGTTGTGTTTGGGAAATAGACGTATGAGTGCTGCAGAGGTTGAAGGGGTAAGGGGGTCAGCCTGTCAGTGCTCAGACCATACGCCGCACACTACATCAAATTGGTCTGCATGGCTGTCGTCCCAGAAGGAAACCTCTTCTAAAGATGATGCACAAGAAAGCCCACAAACAGTTTGCTGAAGACAAGCAAACTAAGGACATGGATTACTGGAACCATGTCCTGTGGTCTGATGAGACCAAGATAAACTTATTTGGTTCAGATGGTGTCAAGCGTGTGTGGCGGCAACCAGGTGAGGAGTACAAAGACAAGTGTGTCTTGCCTACAGTCAAGCATGGTGGTGGGAGTGTCATGGTCTGGGGCTGCATGAGTGCTGCTGGCACTGGGGAGCTACAGTTCATTGAGGGAACCATGAATGCCAACATGTACTGTGACATACTGAAGCAGAGACTGGGCCGCAGGGCAGTATTCCAGCATGATAACGACCCCAAACACACCTCCAAGACGACCACTGCCTTGCTAAAGAAGCTGAGGGTGAAGGTGATGAACTGGCCAAGCATGTCTCCAGACCTAAACCCTATTGAGCATCTGTGGGGCATCCTCAAATGGAAGATGGAGAAGCACAAGGTCTCTAACATCCACCAGCTCCGTGATGTCATCATGGAGGAGTGGAAGAGGACTCCAGTGGCAACCTGTGAAGCTCTGGTGAACTCCATGCCCAAGAGGGTTAAGGCAGTGCTGGAAAATAATGGTGACCAGACAAAATATTGACACTTTGGGCCCAATTTGGACATTTTCACTTCGGGTTGTACTCACTTTTGTTGCCAGCGGTTTAGACATTAATGGCTGTGTGTTGAGTTATTTTGAGGGGACAGCAAATTTACACTGTTACACAAGCTGTACACTCACTACTTTACATTGTAGCAAAGTGTCATTTCTTCAGTGTCGTCACATGAAAAGATATAATCAAATATTTACAAAAATGTGAGGGGTGTAGTTACTTTTGTGAGATACTGTATGTGTGTGTGTGTGTGTATATATATATATATATATATATATATATATATATATATATATATATATATATATATATATATATATATATATATATATATATATATATATAATATAAACTAATTATGGAAAATTTGTTAATTTAAAAATTTTGGAAGACTTTTGGGATGTTCTTTAGATAAGTACTACTTTAAATGTAGTGAAGAAAAGCTTGGATAGCTGCTTTTTCCACACATTGGGCTTCATGACCTCTTCAGTCTGCGAGGCTGCGCAGTAGAACACATATGAGCAGAAACAGTGATGTACCGCTTGCTCTCTTCATGGTGCCACTGTTTCCCGGCTTAGGTGTCGGTTCTAAGACTCTTCTTTCTGCTGAACATACACACAAAAAAAGAAATCCCACAGCAGCTCAGTAAACAACATAACATTTTCAATATAGACCTTATACAAAACGCTTGTCTAAAGTCCCACATAGAAATCGTTGATGCACAAGCGGTGGTGGTTTCCATTGCACATTTACTTTTTTCACTTCCCTAATTCACCCACACTGAAATGCTAAGACAAAAGCAGATGAAACTTCTTACACTGTTTCTGAGGTTTTGTGTGACACATTCCAGAAAAAGACGGATAAGTGAAAATTATGCAGTTTTTTTTTTTTTTTTTATGAAAAGACCACCCATACACACCTTTAATCTTCAGTTGTACATAGACAGTAATGGAGTTAGGAATGTGGCAACTGTAAGGTCCCGGATCAGTGGGTTTCACATTACGCAGTCTGATGGAGTAATTCCCTTTTGCGAACTCTGATGGAAAACTGTCGACTCTGTCCCTGTACACAGCATCCTGGTCATGAAAATCCACTTCACCCGTGATGATGTCATACACCGACTTGCTGTTTTCATTCCGCCAGAACACATCCTTTTCATAGCGACCGACTGAACACGGTAAGATCACAGAGCCTCCGATATCAGCTTCAACTGTGACGCTCTGCATCGACACTTTATTAAAAAAAATAAATAAATAATAAAAAAAAGGCACACACACAATTGTGGGTACAAACAGGAAGTCAAATACACCTTCACAGCATATTGAATTTTGAAATTTAAGTGAGGTTAAGTACTTACCTTTATCTATAACAAGAAGAAGGGCAAACAGCAAATAACTTCTGAGGAAAAACAGACAGATGGAACGGTAGGACAGTTTTTTTAGTGCATCTACGCATTATAAGAGTGAAGTAGCAGTATACGGGTTTGATTATTTGGTTAAGGAATACATTTTAAAATCAAACTCCATCTATTTAAAGATCACAGTATTATATATATATATATATATATATATATATATATATATATATATAAATATATATAAATATATATATATATATATATATATATATATATATATATATATATATATATATATATACATATATATACATACACACACACACTGTGTATATTTATTGGGGGTGCCCACATACTTTTAGGCCTATAGTGTATATTGTATTCATCGCATCTTGGTGGGTATGGTGGGACACCAATGCTTGAGGTGATGATACTCCATGACTCATTCTTTACGACATAAGCTAATCTTCTCCTATGTGTAATACTTGATAATCCAAGAAAATAAAAAGTTAA